>NC_059192.1:98658045-98727000 GCF_020615455.1 Coregonus clupeaformis | reverse complement strand
AGTGGGGAAAAAAGTATTTAGTCAGCCACCAATTGTGCAAGTTCTCCCACTTAAAAAAGATGAGAGGCCTGTAATTTTCATCATAGGTAAACGTCAACTATGACAGACAAAATGAGAAAAAAAAATCCAGAAAATCACATTGTAGGATATTTTATGAATTTATTGGCATATGATGGTGGAAAATAAGTATTTGGTCAATGACAAAAGTTTCTCAATACTTTGTTATATACCCTTTGTTGGCAATGACACAGGTCAAACGTTTTCTGTAAGTCTTCACAAGGTTTTCACACACTGTTGCTGGTATTTTGGCCCATTCCTCCATGCAGATCTCCTCTAGAGCAGTGATGTTTTGGGGCTGTCGCTGCAACACAGACTTTCAACTCCCTCCAAAGATTTTCTATGGGGTTGAGATCTGGAGACTGGCTAGGCCACTCCAGGACCTTGAAATGCTTCTTACGAAGGCACTCCTTCGTTGCCCGGGCGGTGTGTTTGGGATCATTGTCATGCTGAAAGACCCAGCCACGTTTCATCTTCAATGCCCTTGCTGATGGAAGGAGGGTTTCACTCAAAATCTCACGATACATGGCCCCATTCATTCTTTCCTTTACACGGATCAGTCGTCCTGGTCCCTTTGCAGAAAAACAGCCCCAAAGCATGATGTTTCCAACCCCATGCTTCACAGTAGGTATGGTGTTCTTTGGATGCAACTCAGCATTCTTTGTCCTCCAAACATGACGAGTTGAGTTTTTACCAAAAAGTTATATTTTGGTTTCATCTGACCATATGACATTCTCCCAATCCTCTTCTGGATCATCCAAATGCACTTCAGACGGGCCTGGACATGTACTGGCTTAAGCAGGGGGACACGTCTGGCACTGCAGGATTTGAGTCCCTGGCGGCGTAGTGTGTTACTGATGGTAGGCTTTGTTACTTTGGTCCCAGCTCTCTGCAGGTCATTCACTAGGTCCCCCCGTGTGGTTCTGGGATTTTTGCTCACCGTTCTTGTGATCATTTTGACCCCACGGGGTGAGATCTTGCGTGGAGCCCCAGATCGAGGGAGATTATCAGTGGTCTTGTATGTCTTCCATTTCCTAATAATTGCTCCCCACAGTTGATTTCTTCAAACCAAGCTGCTTACCTATTGCAGATTCAGTCTTCCCAGCCTGGTGCAGGTCTACAATTTGTTTTTTGGTGTCCTTTGACAGCTCTTTGGTCTTGGCCATTGTGGAGTTTGGAGTGTGACTGTTTGAGGTTGTGGACAGGTGTCTTTTATACTGATAACAAGTTCAAACAGGTGCCATTAATACAGGTAACGAGTGGAGGACAGAGGAGCCTCTTAAAGAAGAAGTTACAGGTCTGTGAGAGCCAGAAATCTTGCTTGTTTGTAGGTGACCAAATACTTATTTTCCACCATAATTTGCAAATAAATTCATAAAAAATCCTACAATGGGATTTTCTGGATTTTTTTTTCTCAATTTGTCTGTCATAGTTGACGTGTACCTATGATGAAAATTACAGGCCTCTCTCATCTTTTTAAGTGGGAGAACTTGCACAATTGGTGGCTGACTAAATACTTTTTTTCCCCACTGTACGTGTTTGTATGGGTGTGTTACATGACATAGCCCATTTATTTTACCCTTATTTTACCAGGTAAGTTGACTGACAACACATTCTCATTTACAGCAACAACCTGGGGAATAGTTACAGGGGGAGAGGAGGGGGATGAATGAGCCAATTGAAAGCTGGGGATGATTAGGTAGCCATGATGGTATGAGCGCCAGATTGGGAATTTAGCCAGGACACCGGGTTAATACCCCTACGCTACGATGAGTCAGGACACCTGTTTAACTTCCCATCCGAAAGACAGCACCATACACAAGGCAATGTCCCCAATCACTGCCCTGGGGCATATCATTTATATATATATTAGACCAGAGGAAAGAGTGCCTCTTACTGGCCCTCCAACACCACTACCAGCAGCATCTGGTCTCCCATCCAGGAACTGATCAGGACCAACCCTGCTTAGCTTCAGAGGCAAGCCAGCAGTGGGATGCATGGTGGTATACTGCCTAACACACCCCTACAGGTAGGCTTGAGGGACTGACCTGTTCTTTGGTTGATCGGTCGAGGGTGACACCACCCTAAAAAAGGCAGGAAATGGTCATGTATTTACCTTTACTACGACTGATCTAAATGGATCTGCTTTTAAATGGTTGTTTCTGTGTACATTGGCACACAATAGCTTCAGGACTGGAGAATAGTTATAAAATTACTGGCCCTACCTGTGCAGCTGTAAAAGTCCCTGAAATGACATCAGCTGTTTGTACATCTGACTCTATCAGATTCGATCCACAGTACACACAAAGTATGCAGGATATAGGAAATAAAATAATAGCTCTGTCGGTTAATGGATTCCAATCATAAAATCTACAACACAAACTAAATACAGACTAACAACCGACACCCTAGAAACATCTAGGTCTACACCTACAAACAAGCAGCCATTCACACTTCCTCTATCCTCAGCCTCAAATAAAGCAAAGACGGCAGACATCCAGACAGAAAGCAGCACTTTGTGCCTAAACCAGGTGTTTCTCCGTCAAAACAGAGCCAGGCCTCTCATCAGAAATGACAGTGAGGAAGGGACGGCCGTTATAGCTCAGCCGTGTCAAAGAGATGAGCCCAGTTTCCCACAGTAGCTGGCTATTACCTCGCGACTGTGTGATCTGTGATTAGAGAGAACCGTTAGCTGTTAGATCTCTGGAAATGCTCCCAAGCTATTAGGTGATTTGTAGTCTATGATAATAGCTAAAAGGTGTAACCTAGTTTACCTACTCTAAGATTAATGCATGGTCCTAAATCGAACAAACTTGAGTTCATGATAAAAGAGGACAACCTGTACATTCTACTGACTCCAACTGATGGACCAATCAGATAGTCTTATCTTGCTCTTTAATAAGCAGACTCTTGGTATTGGCCCAGACCACACACTGTGTTGCGCTGATGTCTCGGTTGTACTCCTTTCCTTGGAAGAATGCTCCAGATTAGACATTGGCCAGATAAAAGAGGGTTGGCAACGCTTTCAGTTGGTCCGATCTCAAAGGAAAACCTGCAATAGATCACAGCGTCGCACTCGCTCACATCAATGTGTGTGGGTATAATATGCACAGTTCATCTTACGTAAGACGGTTTCAAGAAATCACTCTTCAAGCACTCTATACAAGCAGGATTATCGTGCACACGTTGACGGTTGACCACACTATAAAAGCCATTGAAACCCGGCTCTCTTGAACATGCCTCTTCAATACTATTGGATGGAGATTGACTCCCATTATTTATCTTAAATTAGTTTCTATGGTGTCCTTGTCTGGGTAGCCTAATATACAGTAAACTCCAAAAGTATTGGGACAGTGACAATTTTGTTGTTTTGGGTCTGTACTCCAGCACCTTGGATTTGAAATGATACAATGACTATTGTGATGAGTGTGATAGAAGGAGTCAGGCACAGGATGGTAAATCACCGAATACAGAGTTTATTCCGTCGTACACAATTGCGCTGGATAGCGACAAACCAAAACAGGCACAGGGGAAACTATCTACCCTGGCAATACACGGTACGGGATACTCCAACAATATACAGGCACAGGGGAAATATCTACCCCGGCAATACAAGGTGCGAGTAGCTCCACCGAGCTACACTACTCTCACAATAAACAATCACCCACAAGGACAAGGGGGGCAGAGGGAACACTTATACACGGACTAATGAGGGGATATGAACCAGGTGTGTGTAATTAACAAGACAAGACAAATGGAATGATGATATATGGAGCGGCAGTGGCTAGTAAGCCGGTGATGACGAACGCCGAAACCTCCCCGAACAAGGAGGGGAGGCAGCCTCAACGGAAGTCGTGACAACTATGACTTTAAAGTTCAGACCACCAGCTTTAATTTGAGGGTATTTTCATCCATATCGTGTGAACCGTTTAGAAATGAATGCACTTTTTGTCCATAGTCCCTCCCCATTTTAGGGGACCAAAAGTATTGGGACAAATTCCCTTGTATGTGTATTATACACAGGAGTCTGGTAAGGGGAGGACGGGCTCATAGTACTGGCTGTAATGAAATAAATGGAATGGTATCCAACTCAAACACATGGTTTCCATTCCAGCCATTAATATGAGCCGTCCTCCCCTCACCAGCCTCCTGTGGTATTATAGTATACATATCAATGTCCATTGGCCTCCCCTTGATGTTGATAGTGTTGTTTTGGTTGACCCAGGGTGTGTGTGTGAGGGATTGCTCCACTCCTGACTCCTGGAGCATGTTGTTGTACACATCTCTGTGTGATTGAGATGTTTCTTTCATCAACCACACTTAGTTGGACTTCATTCAGTCATTACCAGCTGGTGTGTGTGTGTGTGTGTGTGTTGCATGCCTTTGATTAGGATATCCTATAAAGCGTCTGCTAAATGGCATATATCTAGGACTTGGATTAGGTGGATCAATCACCTCCAGGTGTGTCTCCAGGTAGATGATTCCTTTCCTGCATCTCAGACAAACTATTTCTCTGACCTGTCGCTTATCTCTCTGACACACACCCAGGTCTAGAGGTTCAGCTGGACTTTGGACGTGTGTGTGTGTGTGTGTGTGTGTACGTGCACCAGATGAGGCTGGTGGGAGGAGCTACAGGAGGACGGGCTCATTGTAATGGCTGGAATGGAAGCAATGGAACGTAAGATGAACTGTGCATATTATACCCACACACATTGATGTGAGCGAGTGCGACGCTGTGATCTATTGCAGGTTTTCCTTTGAGATCGGACCAACTGAAAGCGGTGCTAACCCTCTTTTTATCTGGCCAATGTCTAGTCTGGAGCATTCTTCCAAGGAAAGGAGTACAACCGAGACATCAGCGCAACACAGTGAGTGGTCTGGGCCAATACCAAGAGTCTGCTTATTAAAGAGCAAGATAAGACTATCTGATTGGTCCATCAGTTGGAGTCAGTAGAATGTACAGGTTGTCCTCTTTTATCATGAACTCAAGTTTGTTCGATTTAGGACCATGCATTAATCTTAGAGTAGGTAAGCTAGGTTACACCTTTTAGCTATTATCATAGACTACAAATCACCAAATAGCTTGGGAGCATTTCCAGAGATCTAACAGCTAACGGTTCTCTCCTAATCACAGATCACACAGTCGCGAGGTAATAGCCAGCTACTGTGGGAAACTGGGCTCATCTCTTTGACACGGCTGAGCTATAACGGCGTCCCTTCCTCACTGTCATTTCTGATGAGAGGCCTGGCTCTGTTTTACGGAGAAACACCTGGTTTAGGCACAAAGTGCTGCTTTCTGTCTGGATGTCTGTCGTCTTTGCTTTATTTGAGGCTGAGGATAGAGGAAGTGTGAATGGCTGCTTGTTTGTAGGTGTAGACCTAGATGTTTCTAGGGTGTCGGTTGTTAGTCTGTATTTAGTATTTAAAGGATCCCCATTAGCTGACAAGGTAGCTGTGACGAGGTGTGAATGAAGGAGTCAGGCGCAGGAGGTAAAACACTGAAGTCCAGAGTTTATTCCGTTTACATAAATAAAACGCACCCAGCGTCAAAACGAAACTATCACAAGGGAAATAGTCCACCTTGGCAATAACAAATGGAAGAGTAGCTCAACCAAGCTACTCGCTCTCACAGTGAAACAATCACTCACAAAGACAAGGGGAACAGAGGGAACACTTATACACATACTAATTAGGGGAATGAGCACCAGGTGTGTGTGATTGACAAGACAAGACATGACAAGTGGAGTGATGAGAATGGGATCGGCAGTAGCTAGTAAGCCAGTGACGACGAACGCCGAAACCTACCCAAACAAGGAGGGGAGGCAGCCTCGGCGGAAGTCGTGACAGCAGCAGCTTTATGAGAATTGTCTTCGGGGTGTGGAACATGAAAGGGGGGTCCTGTGTTTTGCTGTCGCATGGCTCTGGATTATAGGGCTGTCTCTGAGACAAAGGTGTGTCTACCGTGTGCGTTTGTTGCCTGACTAGAAGGGGTAGGCAATATTGGTGCACACTGCTGGAGAGGTAAACAACAGTTTGTGCTGTAGATTTTATGATTTGAATCCATTCACCGACCGAGCTATTATTTTATTTCCTTTATCCTGCATATTTTGTGTGTACTGTGGATCGAATCTGATAGAGTCAGATGTACAAACAGCTGATGTCATTTCAGGGACTTTTACAGCTGCACAGGTAGGGCCAGTAATGTTATAACTATTCTCCAGTCCTGAAGCTATTGTGTGCCAATGTACACAGAAACAACCATTTAAAAGCAGATCCATTTAGATCAGTCGTAGTAAAGGTAAATACATGACCATTTCCTGCCTTTTTTAGGGTGGTGTCACCCTCGACCGATCAACCAAAGAACAGGTCAGTCCCTCAAGCCTACCTGTAGGGGTGTGTTAGGCAGTATACCACCATGCATCCCACTGCTGGCTTGCCTCTGAAGCTAAGCAGGGTTGGTCCTGATCAGTTCCTGGATGGGAGACCAGATGCTGCTGGAAGTGGTGTTGGAGGGCCAGTAAGAGGCACTCTTTCCTCTGGTCTAATATATATATAAATGATATGCTCCAGGGCAGTGATTGGGGACATTGCCTCGTGTATGGTGCTGTCTTTTGGATGGGAAGTTAAACAGGTGTCCTGACTCATCGTAAGCGTAGGGGTGTTAACCCCGGTGTCCTGGCTAAATTCCCAATCTGGCGCTCATACCATCATGGCTACCTAATCATCCCCAGCTTTCAATTGGCTCATTCATCCCCCCTCCTCTCCCCTGTAACTATTCCCCAGGTTGTTGCTGTAAATGAGAATGTGTTGTCAGTCAACTTACCTGGTAAAATAAGGGTAAAATAAATGGGCTATGTCATGTAACGCACCCATACAAACACGTATGCACAAATATAATAAAACATGTTAACAGAAGGTTTAAAAGTACCGGTATTTCAAATGGATGTAAGTTTCTGGCTAGTATTTGCATGTTCCTTCCCATGTTGTCTTTGATGGTTTGCCATGCAAATGCGGTTTGGGACCACTCCCACAACACACAGCAGATAAACTAACCAACAGCAAAATTGGAACATGCAGTTGTATATATCAATGCCATTTTCTTCTGCCATCACAGATATGGTAAAAGCGAGGTAGCAACAGCATTTATTTTTCTCTTCTGTCAACACAGAAAATCTCTTCCAAGTAAATCGAAGATTGACTAACAGTTTGAGAATGTGGTTTGATTTTCTTGTAGATGTTAGGTAAACTTAGCCTACACACCATTCAAGTTATCACGCTAGAAACATACTGTAACACCATTTGTTGCCAGGGTCTCTATAATAACCCAGTGATTGACAAATCGGTCATTGCGACACAACACTGCAAATGAAAAATCAGCTCACAATGTACACTATGCGTTCATCTGTTCAAACAAGCAAAGCAGATCAAATCTCTGAGTGATGCAACACGTGGGTTTGGCATCTCTCTCTCTGCCTAGCCAGCACTCGTCCATACCGGACACAACACAGGTGATGGATTTGAGATGCGATCCGTTTTGTCACTGCAGGTGAAGATTAAAAGAAGTTCCAGATAGAGTTCCAGTACATAGAAAGGTGGAGTTAAAAAGTAAGTTGGACTATATAGACGAGTTATAGAACATTATAGGCTATAGAAAAATGATGGCATGGAGCGCAAAGTCTCCAGCGTTATATTTTGACATGTTCTTCAAAAGAAAAAGTGTCAAACTATGAGAGCCTGGGTTTCAGATCAAGGGGTTCATTCCCCTCATGGAAAGTCATTTTTTGGATGTAAAGCACATTGTACGACTATGATCTCACCTGTGATATGGTTACTACCTGTGGTGTGGTGTTGAGTCAGAGGTGTGTTGGTGTCTGTACAGCTGGTTCTGTTGATTCTTCCAGGCCAGAGGTGGCTCATTTAAAGCCCCATGGTGTTAACCTTCTTTTTAGCTGTGTTGCTCATTGAATGATATCATGATATGGCTGCTGCTTGATACTGAAACCTATATTGGCAACTCTCTCGTAACAATTTACAGCCTTAAACAGACTTTATCGGCCTAGCTTTCAACAGGTCCAAAGATACGAATTTCAGTTTACTTCAAGGACGAATAAGGACAAATAAGTCCAGCTGTCGATGCCTGTTCTTTTCCCCCTCTCTCCTGTCCTCATATAGCTTAGCCTAGCCTATCCACGCCACTCTTATTGACCTGTTAGGCTAGCCTATCCACGCCACTCATATTGACCTGTTAGCCTAGCCTATCCACTTCACTCTTATTGACCTGTTAGCCTAGCCTATCCACGTCACTCATATTGACCTGTTAGCCTAGCCTATCCGCTTCACTCTTATTGACCTGTTAGCCTGTTCACATATCTCTTATTGACCGGTTAGCCTGTTAGCCTATCCACTTTGCCTTGCCTCCAGTGCAAAATGTGCAGTTATGTAATGTTTTTGACAGGGACTGACGTGTAGCGATTACCAATGCCTCCCCGTCAGTGCAGCCCATGTGGAAGGATTTCTGTGGAAGTTTGGCGAGCTGCCAAACCAGCCTCGCTCCCTTTACATGACCACATTGTGCAGCGTCTGCTTTTCTCCCTGCTGGATGGAAGCCTTTCATTTAAAGAGGAGTCAGTCTACATCTACCCCACAGATTAGGCCTACTCTTTGGTAGAGCAAGACACCACCACCTCACATTATAATGTACAGTGGCTTGCCAAAGTATTCACCCCCCTTGGCATTTTTCCTATTGTGTTGCCTTACAACTTGGAATTAAAATGGATTTTTGGGGGGTTTGTATCATTTGATTTACACAACATGCCTACCACTTTGAAGATGCAAAATATTTTTTGGTGTGAAACAAACAAGAAATAAGACAAAAAAACACAGAACTTGCATAACTATTCACCCCACCCCCAGTCTCAAGTCTCTGGAAGACTGAAACAGGTTTTCCTCAAGAATTTCCCTGTATTTAGAGCCATCCATCATTCCTTCAATTCTGACCAGTTTCCCAGTCCCTGCCAATGTAAAACATCCCCACAGCATGATGCTGCCACCACCATGCTTCACTGTGGGGATGGTGTTCTCAGGGTGATGAGAGGTGTTGGGTTTGCGCCAGACATAGAGTTTTCCTTGATGGCCAAAAAGCTCAATTTTAGTCTGATCTGACCAGCGTACCTTCTTCCATATGTTTGGGGAGTCTCCCACATGCCTTTTGGCGAACACCAAACGTGTTTGCTTATTTTTTTCTTTAAGCAATGTCTTTTTCTGGCCACTCTTACGTAATGCCCAGCTCTGTGGAGTGTACGGCTTAAAGTGGTCCTATGGACAGATACTCCAATCTCCGCTGTGGAGCTTTGCAGCTCCTTCAATGTTATCTTTGGTCTCTTTGTTGCCTCTATGATTAATGCCCTCCTTGCCTGGTCCATGAGTTTTGGTGGGTGGCCCTCTCTTGGCAGGTTTGTTGTGGTGCCATATTCTTTCAATTTTTTAATAATGGATTTAATGGTGCTCCGTGGGATGTTCAAAGTTTTGAATATTTTTTTATAACCCAACCCTGATCTCTACTTCTCCACAACTTTGTCCCTGACCTGTTTGGAGAGCTCCTTGGTCTTCTTGGTGCCGCTTGCTTGGTGGTGCCCATTGCTTAGTGGTGTTACAGACTCTGGGGCCTTTCAGAACAGGTGTGTATATACAGTGGGGGAAAAAAGTATTTAGTCAGCCACCAATTGTGCAAGTTCTCCCACTTAAAAAGATGAGAGAGGCCTGTAATTTTTATCATAGGTACACGTCAACTATGACAGACAAATTGAGAGAGAAAAAATCCAGAAAATCACATTGTAGGATTTTTTATGAATTTATTTGCAAATTATGGTGGAAAATAAGTATTTGGTCACCTACAAACAAGCAAGATTTCTGGCTCTCACAGACCTGTAACTTCTTCTTTAAGAGGCTCCTCTGTCCTCCACTCGTTACCTCTATTAATGGCACCTGTTTGAACTTGTTATCAGTATAAAAGACACCTGTCCACAACCTCAAACAGTCACACTCCAAACTCCACTATGGCCAAGACCAAAGAGCTGTCAAAGGACACCATAAACAACATTGTAGACCTGCACCAGGCTGGGAAGACTGAATCTGCAATAGGTAAGCAGCTTTGTTTGAAGAAAACAACTGTGGAAGCAATTATTAGGAAATGGAAGACATACAAGACCACTGATAATCTCCCTCGATGTGGGGCTCCACGCAAGATCTCACCCCGTGGGGTCAAAATGATCACAAGAACGGTGAGCAAAAATCCCAGAACCACACGGGGGGACCTAGTGAATGACCTGCAGAGAGCTGGGACCAAAGTAACAAAGCCTACCATCAGTAACACACTACACCGCCAGGGACTGAAATCCTGCAGTGCCAGACGTGTCCCCCTGCTTAAGCCAGTACATGTCCAGGCCCGTCTGAAGTTTGCTAGAGTGCATTTGGATGATCCAGAAGAGGATTGGGAGAATGTTAAATGGTCAGATGAAACCAAAATAGAACTTTTTGGTAAAAACTCAACTCGTCGTGTTTGGAGGACAAAGAATGCTGAGTTGCATCCAAAGAACACCACACCTACTGTGAAGCATGGGGGTGGAAACATCATGCTTTGGGGCTGTTTTCTGCAAAGGGACCAGGACGACTGCTCCGTGTAAAGGAAAGAATGAATGGGGCCATGTATCGTGAGATTTTGAGTGAAAACCTCCTTCCATCAGCAAGGGCATTGAAGATGAAACGTGGCTGGGTCTTTCAGCATGACAATGATCCCAAACACACCGCCCGGGCAACGAAGGAGTGGCTTCGTAAGAAGCATTTCAAGGTCCTGGTGTGGCCTAGCCAGTCTCCAGATCTCAACCCCATAGAAAATCTTTGGAGGGAGTTGAAAGTCCATGTTGCCCAGCAACAGCCCCAAAACATCACTGCTCTAGAGGAGATCTGCATGGAGGAATGGGCCAAAATACCAGCAACAGTGTGTGAAAACCTTGTGAAGACTTACAGAAAACGTTTGACCTGTGTCATTGCCAACAAAGGGTATATAACAAAGTATTGAGAAACTTTTGTTATTGACCAAATACTTATTTTCCACCATAATTTGGAAATAAATTCATGAAAAATCCTACAATGTGATTTTCTGGATTTTTTTTCCTCATTTTGTCTGTCATAGTTGACGTGTACCTATGATGAAAATTACAGGCCTCTCTCATCTTTTTAAGTGGGAGAACTTGCACAATTGGTGGCTGACTAAATACTTTTTTTCCCCACTGTATACTGAGATCATGTGACAGATCATGTGACACTTAAATTGGACACAGGTGGACTTTATTTAACTAATTATGTGACTTCTGAAGGTAATTGGTTGCACCAGATCTTATTTAGGGGCTTCATAGCAAAGGGGGTGAACACATACAGTGGGGAGAACAAGTATTTGATACACTGCTGATTTTGCAGGTTTTCCTACTTACAAATCATGTACCAACTGTAAGTCGCTCTGGATAAGAGCGTCTGCTAAATGACGTAAATGTAAAATGTAGAGGTCTGTAATTTTTGTCATAGGTACACTTCAACTGTGAGAGACGATTTTTAAGTAATTAATTTGCATTTTATTGCATGACATAAGTATTTGATACATCAGAAAAGCAGAACTTAATATTTGGTACAGAAACCTTTGTTTGCAATTACAGAGATCATACGTTTCCTGTAGGTCTTGACCAGGTTTGCACACACTGCAGCAGGGATTTTGGCCCACTCCTCCATACAGACCTTCTCCAGATCCTTCATGTTTCGGGGCTGTCGCTGGGCAATACGGACTTTCAGCTCCCTCCAAAGATTTTCATTTGGGTTCAGGTCTGGAGACCTTGAGATGCTTCTTACGGAGCCACTCCTTAGTTGCCCTGGCTGTGTGTTTCGGGTCGTTGTCATGCTGGAAGACCCAGCCACGACCCATCTTCAATGCTCTTACTGAGGGAAGGAGGTTGTTGGCCAAGATCTCGTGATACATGGCCCCATCCATCCTCCCCTCAATACGGTGCAGTCGTCCTGTCCCCTTTGCAGAAAAGCATCCCCAAAGAATGATATTTCCACCTTCATGCTTCACGGTTGGGATGGTGTTCTTGGGGTTGTACTCATCCTTCTTCTTCCTCCAAACACGACGAGTGGAGTTTAGACCAAAAAGCTCTATTTTTGTCTCATCAGACCACATGACCTTCTCCCATTCCTCCTCTGGATCATCCAGATGGTCATTGGCAAACTTCAGACGGGCCTGGACATGCGCTGGCTTGAGCAGGGGGACCTTGCGTGCGCTGCAGGATTTTAATGTATTATATTGTCATGTAGCCCATCCCAGCCTTGTGCAGGTCTACAATTTTATCCCTGATGTCCTTACACAGCTCTCTGGTCTTGGCCATTGTGGAGAGGTTGGAGTCTGTTTGATTGAGTGTGTGGACAGGTGTCTTTTATACAGGTAACGAGTTCAAACAGGTGCAGTTAATACAGGTAATGAGTGGAGAACAGGAGGGCTTCTTAAAGAAAAACGAACAGGTCTGTGAGAGCCGGAATTCTTACTGGTTGGTAGGTGATCAAATACTTACAGTGGGGGAAAAAAGTATTTAGTCAGCCACCAATTGTGCAAGTTCTCCCACTTAAAAAGATGAGAGAGGCCTGTAATTTTCATCATAGGTACACGTCAACTATGACAGACAAAATGAGAAAAAAAAATCCAGAAAATCCCATTGTAGGATTTTTAATGAATGTATTTGCAGATTATGGTGGAAAATAAGTATTTAGTCAATAACAAAAGTTTCTCAATACTTTGTTATATACCCTTTGTTGGCAATGACACAGGTCAAACGTTTTCTGTAAGTCTTCACAAGGTTTTCACACACTGTTGCTGGTATTTTGGCCCATTCCTCCATGCAGATCTCCTCTAGAGCAGTGATGTTTTGGGGCTGTCGCTGGGCAACACGGACTTTCAACTCCCTCCAAAGATTTTCTATGGGGTTGAGATCTGGAGACTGGCTAGGCCACTCCAGGACCTTGAAATGCTTCTTACGAAGCCACTCCTTCGTTGCCCGGGCGGTGTGTTTGGGATCATTGTCCTGCTGAAAGACCCAGCCATGTTTCATCTTCAATGCCCTTGCTGATGGAAGGAGGTTTTCACTCAAAATCTCACGATACATGGCCCCATTCATTCTTTCCTTTACACGGATCAGTCGTCCTGGTCCCTTTGCAGAAAAACAGCCCCAAAGCATGATGTTTCCACCCCCATGCTTCACAGTAGGTATGGTGTTCTTTGGATGCAACTCAGCATTCTTTGTCCTCCAAACACGACGAGTTGAGTTTTTACCAAAAAGTTCTATTTTGGTTTCATCTGACCATTTGACATTCTCCCAATCCTCTTCTGGATCATCCAAATGCACTCTAGCAAACTTCAGACGGGCCTGGACATGTACTGACTTAAGCAGGGGGACACGTCTGACACTGCAGGATTTGAGTCCCTGGCGGCGTAGTGTGTTACTGATGGTAGGCTTTGTTACTTTGGTCCCAGCTCTCTGCAGGTTATTCACTAGGTCCCCCCGTGTGGTTCTGGGATTTTTGCTCACCGTTCTTGTGATCATTTTGACCCCACGGGGTGAGATCTTGCGTGGAGCCCCAGATCGAGGGAGATTATCAGTGGTCTTGTATGTCTTCCATTTCCTAATAATTGCTCCCACAGTTGATTTCTTCAAACCAAGCTGCTTACCTATTGCAGATTCAGTCTTCCCAGCCTGGTGCAGGTCTACAATTTTGTTTCTGGTGTCCTTTGACAGCTCTTTGGTCTTGGCCATAGTGGAGTTTGGAGTGTGACTGTTTGAGGTTGTGGACAGGTGTCTTTTATACTGATAACAAGTTCAAACAGGTGCCATTAATACAGGTAACGAGTGGAGGACAGAGGAGCCTCTTAAAGAAGAAGTTACAGGTCTGTGAGAGCCAGAAATCTTGCTTGTTTGTAGGTGACCAAATACTTAATTTCCACCATAATTTGCAAATAAATTCATAAAAAATCCTACAATGTGATTTTCTGGAATTTTTTTCTTCAATTTGTCTGTCATAGTTGACGTGTACCTTTGATGAAAATTACAGGCCTCTCTCATCTTTTTAAGTGGGAGAACTTGCACAATTGGTGGCTGACTAAATACTTTTTTCCCCCACTGTATGTCATGCAATAAAATGCAAATGAATTACTTAAAAATCATACAATGTGATTTTCTGGATTTTTGTTTTAGATTCCGTCTCTCACAGTTGAAGTGTACCTATGATAAAAATTACAGACCTCTACATGCTTTGTAAGTAGGAAAACCTGCAAAATCGGCAGTGTATCAAATACTTGTTCTCCCCACTGTATGCATGCACCACTTTTCCGTTATTTATTTTTTAGAATATTTTGAAACAAGTTATTTTTTTCATTTCACTTCACCAATTTGGACTAATTTGTGTATGTCCATTACATGAAATCCAAATAAAATTCCATTTAAATTCCAGGTTGTAATGCAACAAAATAGGAAAAACGCCAAGGGGGATGAATACTTTTGCAAGGCACTGTAGTCGATAGACTTTTGTATCCTGGTATTGTGAGTTGGAATGCGGGGATTTTGCATTGAGATGAGTATCTTATTCTTACATTGTGAATTCTTATTCCATTTTCATGGGTTTTGTATTGTGGGGTCCATGGGGTTTTGTGTTCAGGGCATTGCGTGTTCAAAGGCCTGTCTGGTTAGTGGTTGTTTGTTATCAGAACAGGATAGACAGACATGAAAGCAAAAGAACAGAGAAAGGATGACTGGTTTTGTCCTGTTCTCTCTGTCTCTGGTTGTGGCGACTCAAGGATAGAGGGAGGAATCCTGATTCAACCAATACTGTGGAGGAGGAGGAGGGGGGGGGTTCTGATTTCTACCTGCCTCTCTCTCTCCTACAGTTTTAGGATCTTAATTTGAGCCAGTTTGCTACAGCAGTAAAAGAATCCTGCAGCAACAGGAAATGTGAATTATTATGTAATTCATGGACATTTTTGTAGGAGTTGATACATTTGTCCTAAGGTAAAATCAAATCTGAAATGTAAAAGCGGAAATTACGAACTTCAGAAGCCTTTTTAAACATCAAATACACAACAAGTTATCCTGCGCCAGGGTGATCAAATTAAGATCCTACGTCTGTACACACACACCCTATTTTTCTGTCTCTCTACCATCTCCCCCCTCCTTCTCTCCGTCACTGGGTTAGGCACCACCCTTTAAGGGAGTGTACACACACACACTCACGCTCTCTCCTGCTTACTCACACTGACCACCAGCTACTGGATACTGATCTCTGTGTCTGTAGACCTGGTGTACTGCTCTACCCAGGGAGATTTGGATGAGCTCTGGTTGGACTCCAGCAGCAGGACTGTGAAGGCTTGGGCTGTACAGGGTTGGATGATATCACCCAGTGGTTGTACTCTTTGAAGCCTGTGTTGTGTGAGGCTGGCTTGCTCCACGTGCCTCAGACAGAGAGAGAGAGAGGAGAGAAGAGAGATATACAGCGGCAAGCCATCCGGACGGGACAGATAGACAGTACCTGCTCTCTCTCTCTCTCTCTCTCTCTCTCTCTCTCTCTCTCTCTCTCTCTCTCTCTCTCTCTCTCTCTCTCTCTCTCTCTCTCTCTCTCTCTCTCTCTCTCTCTCTCTCTCTCTCTCTCTCTCTGTTGGCCTGCCTGCCATCCCACACTGACTAGACAGGGTGAGTAGGCTTCAGACAGAGGGAATGACAGATCTTTCTCTCTCTCTTTCACTATCAGCTGTTCACTCATAATCTCTTTAATCTTTCATACTTGCTCCTTATCTCTCCCCTTCACTACCTTGCATTCCTTTAGTTTTCTGTCCTTCCATCTCTACCTCACCCTTCCTGTAACGTGTGCGTGTGTTTGTGTGGCAACGTGTTTGTTGGCGTGAGTGAGCTCACCCCAGGGCTTGACAGTCGTGTGTGTGTGTGTGTGTGTGTGTGAGAGGGAGAGCTGAGTAAGGGACAGGGTGATTACGGTGTGCAGTTTTATGGCCCCTGAGGAGCTGAGGCAGGCTCCAACAAGGTACACTCTCATATGGAGGAGAGACACACACTCAACCTAACACCTCTAGGGAGCGTTTGAAGTGTGTGTGAAGTTGTCATTACAAAGTAATTATTCAAGCACATTGCCAGCGGCAGCATAATCCTGCTGACTCTGGCTAAACCTAAAAGGGAACGTGAAGAAGGATCTGTTACAGTCTTAGAATAGTGAACATTACATGACATCATCCCTGTACTGAATCAGTCAAGGGTTAAATTACAGATGTTTTTTTATGGTTGGGTCTTCTAAGGCTCTCTGCCACTGAACTATGTTCACGCACAAGACCTATTCATCAAGCTCTGGATCCCATTTCTCATTCATGTTAAGGCAATGAGGTGTGTGTGTTACCCTGTGTGTGTTACCCTGTGTGTGTTACCCTGTGTGTGTTACTGTGTATGTGTTAACGTGTGTGTGTTACCGTGTATGTGTTACCGTGTGTGTGTTACCGTGTGTGTGTTACCGTGTGTGTGTGTGTGTGTGTGCTCCTGAAGTGGGATAGCATAGCCTTCTGATTGATTTGTACTGTAAAGGGTTGTATTAGCCTACAATGGGAGCAGTCACATTGTCCCATTGTTGGACACACCACACCCTGCTCACCTAATTCACCCATTAGTTCATAATTAAATCCACTCCTGTCACTGGAGATATCCCTACGGCTTAAAACTCTACACAACACAAAGCAGCACTTTATATTGCTATCTGTAGATTTCAACCCATATAATACCAGGATTACATTGCCTGGTGTTCTGCTTTTGAAACGTTTTAAAGGACGTTTTAACCAGACTGGACTCACTAGAGGAGTTTGTAGTGTCCATATGTAGGAAGTGGTGAGTGAGTGTTTACAGTAGGTTGGCACTACACCTGTATGCTGTATAGGGAAGTTGTTTGGCCATAGGAGGACTATAGGCTATCTGTTTGATTGTGTAAGCCATGCATACGTGTTATTCATACTTCCTCTGTGCTTCAATCCCTGTCAATACCATTGACTTTGCATATTGGCAGCAGTCATATGCATACAATTCCAGAATTCTAAGAATGCTCCGACACACACATACACACACACACACACACACACACACACACACACACACACACACACACACACACACAGGTGCGCAGACGCATGTTAATGCATACAAAAGCAACTGGAAAACAACTGACTGTTGTTCATTCAGAGTTAGCATTTTTTCTGAATGGTGTGCAGCCTATATACACATGCTTGCACACACACACTTCAACACACACATTGTCCTGTAGTGGGAGTTTTCCCATTGATAGTGCCGTAAGGCCCAGGCTCTCTCTCTCTGTAGTAGAACATTTCACCTGCTGCAGGTCCTCCACAAGCTCGAAATGCTCTTTCTTTCCCACAGTCTGCAGCCAGACTACACACACACACACGTACACACACCCCGCTCGCCCCTGTCAAGGCATCTCCTCCCATAACACATTCCTCTTTTCCATGTACATTCTATAGTGTTGGGCTGTTATTGTGTTACCTGGACTGCATGGTCTCCTCTTACAGGTAGAAAGCTTGTAGCGCGTGGCTGTCGTCTGAGTACGACATCATGTCAGACAGGAACGTAGACACACACTCACACCCACCTGGACATTCCCCGGCTCGGGTTTTTCTTTGAGCGCTTACAAAACACGGCAGGCGACCCGACAACATCCCTCAATCTATCTCCCACTTCCTCACCCGCCTTACCCCCTCCTCAACTACTCCTCCTCTCCCAAGCTGTCATACTCTCATAGTGGAAACATCAATGGAAAGATAGTTTAATAGTAACATATTCTAATAAGAGACGACATTAGGTTGAGGTAAAGGTGGGACATTTGTAGTTTGGCTGTGAGGGTGGCGGAGGGAGTTGTAGTCTGGCTTTGAGGGTGGTGGAGGGAGTTGTAGTTTGGTTGAGAGGGTAGTGGAGGGAGTTGTAGTTTGGTTGAGAGGGTAGTGGAGGGAGTTGTAGTTTGGTTGTGAGGGTAGTGGAGGGAGTTGTAGTTTGGCTGTGAGGGTGGTGGAGGGGGTTGTTGTGAGGGTGATGGAGGGAGTTGTTGTGAGGGTGGTGAAGGGAGTTGTAGTTTGGTTGTGAGGGTGGTGGAGGGAGTTGTAGTTTGGCTGTGAGGGTGAAGGAGGGAGTTGTGGTTTGGTTGTGAGGGTGGTGGAGGGAGTTGTAGTTTGGTTGTGAGGGTGGTGGAGGGAGTTGTAGTTTGGTTGTGAGGGTGGTGGAGGGAGTTGTAGTTTGGTTGTGAGGGAGTTGTAGTTTGGTTGTGAGGGTGGTAGAGGGAGTTGTAGTTTGGCTGTGAGGGTTATGGATGGAGTTGTAGTTTGGTTGTGAGGGTGGTGGAGGGAGTTGTGGTTTGGTTGTGAGGGTGGTGGAAGGAGTTGTAGTTTGGTTGTGAGGGAGTTGTAGTTTAGCTGTGAGGGTAGTGGAGGGAGTTGTGAGGTGACATGATACTTAGAGAGAGAGATCACTGATAGATGTCAGAGATGTTGAAGGTTTATTGGTGGCTGGAAGGTCTCATGGGGCCTCTAGCTTCAGGCATGGCATTCTAACAGAGTGTGTAGTCCATCTCAGCTACAGAGGTAAATAGATATATATATAGTCCTAAACTTTGACATGCTGTCCTATGGAAAGACTAGGGTGTGTCCCAAATGTCACTATATTCCTATATAGTGCACTACTTTTGACCAGGGCCCATAGGGATCTGGTCAAAGGTAGTGCAATATGTTGGGAATAGGGTGCCATTTGGGATGCAACCAAGGCTAGTCAGGTAGACGGGTTGTTGGTGCCTGTGTTTTATGGGCTGTGGAGGATCCTGAACACACCAAGGTGACTGGGGTGAGACGGTAACGCACCCAGCTCTCACAGGATTAAGGAACAGATGGTTGAAGCCACTAAAATATTAAAGATGTGAAAAATGTAACGTGGGATTGGTCTTATGTCTTTGTGATGAGTTTTACAGTGGTTTTTACAGCATCCTTTTACCATATGAAGTTGAGTCATTGGTTATAGCCCTCTGTTGACAAAAATAGATTTTCTACAGTCAAACTGATAGACCTAGCTCCATCTCTTATGTACCTTGCTCTCCATTATTCAGCAAGAGATATCCAGCCTTTACAATATGCTATACAGACATAGTTGACATATTTGGAGCAGTGGAAGACAGGAGGGGTGTGCGTCTTTTGATCAGCAAGATGACAGGCTTAAAAATAGAATAATCAGTACTGGTCATAATTTCCCTTGTTCAGACGGCCCCCACCACACCCACCATGCAGCCAAGCTGTATACCTACAGTACCTGCTGTTAAAGCTACAAAATGGAACTGTCACATTCTCTCACTACTTAACTCTGTATTTGAAGTCTATGACTCCAGGCTGGATTTCTGGAGAAAGGGGTTCTTTTTTTCCCTCCTGTTGAGGCTTGTCACACTTTGTCTGTGTCTGAAATGGCACCCTATTCCCTATATAGTGCACTACTTATGTCCGGGGCCCATATACTGTATGTAACAGTGCACTATATAGGGAATAGGCTGCCATTTTGAACGCAGCTTTTGAGATGTATATGAACTACTGCCGTTTTCAACCCCCTCACTGTGAAGTTCTTCAGGTCATTGTTCTCCCGCTGTAGAAGAAGAACAGGGCAGGTGGGTTTTGAGAGAAGCAGAGGGTCGAGAGATAATGATCAGGTTCTATGTATTTGGGTTGATGACTCGAGGCGGGAAAGCCACACATTCAAATAGAGAGCCTTGGAGCAGAACGATCAGAACTCGGCTCTCTACAGCTGAACCAATGGAGAGAGCCTTGTGGGAGCTGGGTCGTGTTCATAAGGGAACACTGTAGCGAAACGTTGTGCAACGGAAAAAAAACGAAAATTAGTGTTTTGTGTTGGATAAGTCCAGCTCACTGTGTTAGTCGGTTTTTTCCCGTTACGTTCACTTATGAACACTACCCAGAGCCGATCAACGTCATGTCATCCATTCCAACAGGGCCTGTCAAGGCCTGTTCTCACTGCCTCGAAACTGACAGGCAGTAGGCTGACACTATCAGGTCCACCCAACAGGCCCTACTACTGTCTGTGACTGCTACTGACAGGGATATGGCAGTTGGCAGTTGCTTTCTCTTTCTGTTGGGGACACGGATGTTGCCCAGAGGAAGAGCTGAGAGAAGACAGGCCCAGTCTGATAGGACCATTGTGTTGTTGGTGTGAATATTCATTAAACTATGCCTAATAGACACAGATTCCAGCTTTCTGTCTTGACATCTCCATCTCCCTCCTTCCCCTCTCTTCCATCTCCTCCTTCCCCTCTTCCATCTCTCTCCCTGCCCTCCTCCATCTCTGGCCTCCCTGCCTCCTCCTCCATCTCTCCCTCCCTGCTTCTCCCCTCCTCCATCTCCTCCTGCTTCTCCTCCTCCATCTCTCCTCCTTGCTTCTCCCTCCTCCATCTCACTCCCTCCCTCCTTTTCCTTTCTTCCATCTCTCCCTCCTTTTCCCCTCCTCCATCTCTCTCTCTCCTGCTTCTCCCCTCTCCCTTCATCTCTCTCTCAAGCTTCTCCCCCTCTCCTTCATCTCCCTCTCCTGCTTCTCCCTCCATCTCTCTCCTCCTTTCACCTCCTCTCCCTCCCTTCCCTCCTCCATCTCCCTCTCCCTCCCTTCCCCTCCTCCACCTCTCTCCTCCCCTCCCCCATCCTCGCTCTCCCCTGCTTCTCCTCTCCTCCTCCATCTCTCCCCCTCCTGCTTCTCCCTCCATCTCCTCCCTGCTTCTCCTCCCATCTCCTCCCTGCTTCTCCTCCCTCCATCTCTCCTCCTTGCTTCTCCTCCTCCATCTCTCCCCTCCTGCTTCTCCCTCCTCCATCTCTCCTCCTGCTTCTCCTCCATCTCTCCCTCCTTGCTTCTCCCCTCCTCCGTCTCTCTCTCCCTCCTTCTCCCTCCTCCTCCAGCTCTCCCTCCTCCACTGCCTTCTCTCTCTCTGTCTGTGTTTTTGTAGTAATGTATTATATTGATCCAATAAACAGGATTAGAAATTCTAATTCCTCTCCATCCTAGATGACATGGCGTCTCAGTATCGCAGCCCAAGTTCCGCCACGGTTTGGTAAGGCCGCCACCAAGGAGAATCACATGGCGGGGCGTGCCTATCACGCTGGAGTGTTCCATGACAACCACTTGGGCGCTGGCCAACCTGCCGTCTTCATCGCCATCACAGAGTGTGCCGGGGCGGAGCCTTCCTGGTCTTCTCTGTCCATCACGGAGTCCCGCCCCACCTTTGCTTTTTTGAGAAATGTATGTGAAATCTCTCTATCTTCCCCCTCGAGGTAGAAGTTTTTCTTAAGCATAGCTCTGGGTATATGACCCTGTGTCAGTGGTTAGGCTAACTTACCTACAGGGTGATGTCACAGAAATTCAGTGAGTATTTGAAGGTCTTTGGCATTTGATAGATTCTGGGCGTAGTTGTGGGAGATGTCCTGTTGTGTTATATTACCTATGAAGTAACATGTTTAGCTTTTTACCTTTTTCATTTTGAGGTTCCTCCAACATGTAGTCTGTTGCTAAGGCTGATGTTTTGGGGGTTCACTTCAAACAGTGCCTTTAAGACCAAAAAAAAACAGAAAGAAAATGCAGCTAAAGGTTAAACAGTCTCAACCCATAACTTTCCACCTCTAAAACGCCTTGTCATCTTTTTTTTTTACCCCTCCACAAACTTCCTCCCTCCTCTACTGCTTTTGCTGTCTCTAATATGAATATCCATCTTGCACTCGTAAATGATGTATGCTAAGATGTCCTTATTATGTATAGCCTCACGTTACTAATCAGTGGTGTTTATCAGTGTGGAAGGCATTGCATTGATCTCTCCACTGAACTTGGCGTTCTCTTTCAACTCCCTGTATGGCAAGCTGGCACCTCCAGACCTCTTCACCTGAACATCTGGCTGAATTTACAGGCTTTCATTTATCTCGCATCTGCATGATTCATTAGAAAGACTCTCGAATCTTGACCTACAGTGATTCATCAGAAAGACTCTCGATCCGGAACCTGCTGATTCATCAGAAAGACTCTCGATCCGACCTACAGTGATTCATCTGAAAGACTCTCCGATCCGACCTGCAGTGATTGACTCGAAAGACTCTCGATCCGACCTGCAGTGATTCATCAGAAAGACTCTCGATCCGGACCTGCGAGGATTCATCAGAAAGACTCGATCCGACCTGCGGTGATTCATCAGAAAGACCTCGATCCGACCTGCAGTGATTCATCAGAAAAGACTCCGATCCGACCTGCAGTGATTCATCAGAAAGACTCTCACGATCCGACCTGCGGTGATTCATGAAAGACTCCGATCCGACCTGCAGTGATTCATCAGAAAGACTCTCGATCCGGAACCTGCAGTGATTCATCAGAAAGACTCTCCGATCCGACCTGCAGTGATTCATCAGAAAGACTCTCGATCCTGACCTGCAGTGATTCATCAGAAAGAACTCTCGATCCGGACCTGCAGTGATTCATCAGAAAGACTCTCGAATCCCACACTGCAGTGATTCATCAGAAAGACTCTCGATCCGACCTGCAGTGATTCAACAGAAAGACTCTCAATCCGACCTGCGGTGATTCCATCAGAAAGACACTTTCGATCTGACCTGCAGTGATTCATCAAAAGACTCCGATCCGACCTATATGAGGAATGACATATAACTCACCTCTTTCCCCCCTCCTCTGTTTGCAAAGAGTTGCAAACTATGGCTTATCTCAGAGACCCCCCGACAACACACACATACAGGCATGCACACACACACCGTTCGGGTCCCTTTATATTCGATAAATGTACTTATTACCCATCTCTCTCTCTGTTAGCATGTTCTTAGACTGAGTCTGGTCATGTAGTTTCAAGGCTGCGCCCCCTATCCCAAACACTACTTGCTCTACACACACACCCATGCTCTTCCTGGACACCAATGATGTCTGGAGTGTGTGTGTGTTGTGTCAGTCATCGGATTACTGCATTCTTAAACTTCTTGAATTGTCTTGATGCAAATCCTTTGAGATCGTTGGATTGCGTAATACCACACATGTTGTGTTCGGGCAGTGAAAGTGAATTTCTGCACGCCCTGCATTGCTCAAGATGCTCACCTCTGTCATAAGTTGCTGATCTTGAGACATTCTGTCTAGATGGATTCAGTGTCTGGAGTTGGGACAGACCTCTAAAGAATAAAAAATATCAGTAAGGTTTGGCTTTTAAAACTGTTTTTACACTCTTTTCTCAAATACTTTACTTTGTGTACCACCTTTTGCCATCATGTTAGCATGTCCCAACTAGGGTATTGAAGTGAATTATCTCTGAAACTATTCCCTTACTGTCATTGCCTATTGCTCCATGGGCATGCTTATGCTGCCTTGCATAGACTTGCTGTATAGTTAGTTCTCTTAGTGAGGTGTCATGTTGGTTGAGTAGGCTGCCTGTCTGACCTGTAAAGAGGAGTCTGACTGGTGATTAAGATTGTTAAGAATTTCTTCTGAAGCATGGTTTCTTTCTTTCCCTGGTCTGCCGATTACACCCTTCAACCTGGGATTCTGCTCCCTGATCTTTGAATACTCTCTAAGCATTTGTTGATCGGTTTCTTCAAGTAATGAATATACATTTTACCTTTTGATTTACCCTGTTTACCTTCCAGTCCTTTTTGTATAGGAAATGTGTAGGCAGGATATGTATGAAATGTGTAGGCAGGATATACATACAAGTCGTTTGGATACACCTACCATTCACAGGTTTTTCTTTATTTTTACTATTTTTCCATTTGGCAGAATAATAGTGGACATTTCAAAACTTGAAATAGCGACATATGGAATCATGTAAGTAACAAAGAGTTAGGAACAAAATCAAATAACGGCATTTGAGATTCTTCAAATGCTACCCTTTGTGATGACAGCTTTGCACCTACTTCGCATTCTCTCTCAACCAGCTTCACCTGGAATGCTTTTCCACAGTCTTGAAGGAGTTCCCACATATGCTGAGCACTTGTTGGCTGCTTTTCCTTCTCTGCCAGTCTTACTGCATCCAAACACCATCTCTCCAATTGGGGACGGTCGGGGATTGTGGAGGCCAGGCTCGTCTGATGCACTCCATCACTTCCCTCACTTACTGGTAAAATAGCCTACAGCTTAGGAGTGTTGGGTCTTGTCCTGTTGAAAAATGATAGTCCACTAAAATACCAGATGGGATGGGCGTATACGCTGCAGAATGCTGTGGTAGCCTTGCGTTAAGTGTGCCTTGAATTCTAAATAAATCACGGACAGTTCATCTAAGCAAAGCACCCCCACCCATAACACCTCCTCCTCCATGCTTAGCAGTGGGAACTACACTGCAGTCATCCGTTCCAACCACGCACGTCTCAGCGGTGGTTGGAAAAATCTCCATTTGGACTCCAGACCAAAGGACAAATTTCCACCCGGTCTATGTCCATTGCTCAGTGTTTCTTATGTAAGCTCAAGTCCAGGTGTCTTCTTTATTATTAGTGTGTCCTTTAGTAGTTCTTTGCAGCTCTTCGACCATGAAGGCCACATTCCCCCAGTCCCCTCTGGAACAGTTGATTTTGAGATGTATCTGTTACTTGAACTCTGTGAAGCATTTATTTGTGTGCAATTTCTGAGGCTGGTAACTCCTAAACTTATCCTCTGCAGCAGTAACTCCCCCCTTGTCACAACACAACTGATTGCATTCAAAACGCATTAACAAGGGGGCTGGAAATAGAATCAGAGTGAAGGAAAAGCAGCCAACAAGTGCTCAGCATATGTGGGATCTCCTTCAAGACTTTTGGAAGATCCAGGTGAAGCCTGGTTGAGAGAATGCCGAGTGTGCAAAACTGTCATCAAGGCAAAGGGTGGCTATTTGGGGAATCTCAAATATAACATATATTTTGATTTGTTTAACACTTTTTTGCAAATTCTGTGATTCCATGTGTGTATTTCGTGGTTTTGATGTCTTCACTATTAATCTTGGCAATGTGAAAATAGTAAAAATAAAGAAAACCCTTGAACGAGTAGAAAAACTGTAAACTTTCGAATGGTAATGTGTACAGAATGTGTAGGCAGGATATAAAAGTATCTAATGTAATGATGAATGAGATCCAACCACTCAGACTCTAGCTCCACCTTCTCTCTTGGCCCCATGGCTCCTGAACCTTACAAACACACACTGAGCTCCCAGGGCAGGAGTGGAGGGCAGGAGTGTGAGGGCGTGATGTAATGTTCTAATGCCCCTCTGTGTCTTTTGTGTGTGTGTGTGTTTGTCTGTGTTTTTCAGACAGGGAAGGTGGACCCCCCATCACCCCAAAGTGTCAGGCCACCGAGGTAACGTACTGGATATCAAAATGGAACCCCTTGTCGGGCTTCTGTAAGCATCCATGCTCCAGAGGACTCCACGGTCTAGTATAGTGCACACACACACACACATAAAATCACCTTTCCATTCCTGACATTTCCTTCCACCACTGACCTGCAGCAGACTTGGTTAAGAAACAACACACCTTAAACAGTCAAAGATAACTGGAGTGGCCTCAGTTAAAGTTGTCTGAAGTCCACCATATCTACTACCACTTGTAACATGTTGAGAGAGTTCCAACTCATCATTGTAAAAGGTGTTTTGTTTAGCCCCCTTGTCAGTCTCAAATTCCTCACTGCTTGTTTGGCAATGTAGAGCTGGCTCTAGTCAATGGTTAGCTTTGAAGTGTGTGTATGTAACTTTGTATGTGTGCTTGTGTGTGCCTGTCTGTCTGTGTGCATTTGTGTGTGTTTGCTCTAACAGGTGAAGGTCTGGGACATCCTCCCCATGGTATAGAAGAACCTGACGGTGCCGTGGAAGGATTGTGCAGGGTCTATACAGCGTCAGGGTGGGACTCATCGAGTGTACCCTACTGCCAACAATGTGCTCTTTTCTACACTGGCTATGACTACCAGGTAAACACACACCACCCACGTAACCTAGAATACTAGCTCACATACCACAGTGCCTTGAAAGTATTCACACCCTCTTGACTTTCATTTTGTTGTGTGACAGCCTGAATTTAAAATTGATTACATTTTGATTTTGTGTCACACCATCTTACACACACTATCCATAATGTCAAAGTGGAATTATGTTTTTAGAAATTTTTACAAAATTAATAAAAATGAAAAGCTGAAATGTCTTGCATCATTAAGTATTCAACCTCTTTGTTACGGCAACCTAAATAACTTCAGGAGTAACATTTGTATTAACGTCACATGATATTCAAAAGGGCTCTATGTTGCAATAATAGTGTTTCCCATGATTTTTGTATGACTACCTCATCTCTAAGTGTCAAGATCGTCTTTAACAGAGTGGACCAATGCGCAGCGTTGAATGCAAACATATTTATTCTCACTGAAGGAACACCTTGAACAAAAACAACCCGAATCGATACGTGAGCAGTTCCCGGTTACCATAAACAGACCGAAACAAAAACCCACAAACACGAATGAAATTCGACTGGCCCAAATGTGGCTCCCAATCCCAGAGACAACCAGCACTCGTTACCTCTGATTGGGAGTCACTCAGGACTCAACATAGAAATAAGTAACCTAGATCCCTAACAAAAAAAAAGCCCCCTTTAGGAACTATTCCCCTGGCTCAACATACGAGAGTCCCCGAGCCAGGGCGTGACACACTCTGCTGGAAGCAATTATCTGCCAGGTCCCTCAGTCGAGCAGTGAATTTCAACCTCAATTCAACGACAAAGACGAGGGAGTTTTTCCAAGTGCAAGAAGGGCACGATTGGTAGATGTAAAGAAAAAAAAAAAGCAGACGTTGAATATTCCTTTGAGCATGGTTGTTATTAATTACACTTTGGATGGTGTATCAATACACCAAGTCACTACAATACAGGCGTCCTTTCTAACTCGGCTGTCGAAGAGAAGGAAACCGTCAGAGATTTCACCATGAGGTCAGAATGGTGATTTTAAACCTGTTAGCAGCGTTAAATGGCTGCAGCGATAGGAGAAAAAGTGAGGATGGATCAACAACATTGTTAGTTACTCCACAATACAATTTCATGTGAGTGAAAAGGAAGCCTGTACAGAATAAAATATTCCAAACATCCATCTTGTTTGCAGTAAGGCACTAAAGTAATACTGCAAAAATATGTGGCAAAAGAAATAACTTTATGTCCTGAAAACAAAGCATTATGTTTGAGGAAAATCCAACTACAACACATCACTGATGTACCCTTCTTGTATTTTCAAGCATGGTGGTGGTTTCATCATGTTGTGTGTATGCTTGTCTTCGGCAAGGGAGATATTTTAGAGAAAAAAGAAAAGGAATAGAGCTAAGCACAAGCAACATGCTAGAGGAAAACCTGGTTCGATTTCCAACATACACTGGGAGACAAATTCACCCTTTCTTGCAGGACAATAACCTAAAACACGGGCCAAATACATAGTGGGTTGCTTACCAAGACAATGACCAATGCTAATGAGTGGCTGTTACAGTTTTGACTTAAATCGGCTTAAAAATCTTTGGGCATGAAAATGGCTGTCTAGCAGGGTGATCCTCTGTAGCTCAATTGGTAGAGCATGGCGCTTGTAACTCTAGTTGGTTCGATCTTGGGATCACCCTATACGTAAATGTATGCACACATGACTGTAAGTCAAGCTTTGGATGAAAATGTGTACACAAATGGCATATTATTATTATCAACAACCAACTTGACAGACTTGAAAAGTAAAAAATAAAAAAATTGATTCTAACATGCTGAATATTTACTCAGGGTTGAATATTTATCTAATCAAAGAGTATTAGTGTTTTATTTTCCATTAATAAATAAAATGTTAGAATTTTTCTTCCACTTTGACATAGATTATTTTGTATAGATGCATTGACAAAAAAAAAGAGACAATTAAATCCATTTTAAATCCCCACTTTGTAACACAACAAAATGTGGAAAAGTCAAGGGGTGTGGAATACTTTCATAAAAAGCACTGTACACTCTCCAAACACAAATACCCAATAGTGAGATCTAACCAGGAAATGATGTTGGTGAGAATAACCTATCAGTATTGAAATGCAGCCTAACGGGTCCTACATTCTACCGCAGCTTATTCTGTGGCAAAGTCCAACAGTAGTATCACGGTCACTGTCCCTTGATCCAAGCAGACATGAACATTGCTCTTTGTTGACCTTAAAGATTCCTTGGCCCAATCCTATTGTAGCCCCTCAATACCGAAAATCTAGACGCCCGGAATCTACTTCCCAGAATGGGCTTTCAAATGGGTTGGAAATAGGGCTGATAAGGTGACTCTTCGCCACACCAGTAGTCACAAGTCATGACGGTGTCAAATTCCACATCACCGTTTTTAGTCACCGGTATGCATTAGGCTCTCCAACGATGCTGCTGATGGTCAATAGTAGCCTACCAAACTTGTTATTTGCCTCTTACTCAGCACTCTATTGTCCCTCTAATCACCTTCATCAATGCAAATGTCATCGAAATCTAATCAAACGCTTAATGAGAGCTCATGTTGCGCAACATTTTTATAGGCTATGCAATTGCGTGAGAAAGCAGAAAGCAGAGTGATGGCCTCTATTAAAAAGAGGAGGATCCCATCAGCTTTCTATAGGCTAGGCCTACTATATTTGTTTCTCAACTTTCCTAATATTAAGTACATTGCTTCTCTTCTGGAGAGTAGCCTACACCCATAGACAAATAAAATTTACCAGGAAAAGCGTCCTCCATTACGCTTATTTAAGTGCATAGATTACGTATTTTCCGCTTTTCTAAAGTACACGGAGTATAAGCCGCCAGCAGCTAAATTGAATGATGTGTACATATATATAAGCCGCGCACTGGACTATAAGCCGCAGGTGTTTTAATGTTTAATTACCATGTAAGGGTTCGTGCACGGTGGATTGTCAAGGGGAAAGATGGCTGTTTGAGGAAGCTCCCATTTATTAACATTTCAACAAACAAGTTGCATATTTGTATAACGTGTTAAAGTGTTACCATTTGACGGTGCAATAGTAGTACAGAACTATATACTGTGATGTGTAAACCTTCTCACCATAGCGTTTCAAAGACACACAAACTTTTCAACTGCTCTCGTTCTGTCTCGTTCTGTCTCTGCGTATCACTCTTGGTTCCACTTTTACTTTTGCGTACCTGTCTCACTCTTTTCGGCCTCCCAGCTTTTCCTGCTGGAGCCCGCCCTAAAGGTGGGGGGCATGCGGACTGGTCATAGAGCCCATAGAGTTAAAGTTGGTGGACTGTAACCTGTAAAATCCATAGATTTAGAGGTCTTCTAAGTGGCCAAGTATCTGTAAAAATCCAGATTAGCCTTAATTTACCTTATGTAAGCCGCAGGGTGAAAAAATGGGAAAAGGTACTTATAGTCCGGAAAATTACGGACATGTATTTTCTTCGCTACAGGTTGCTGATAAATGGTCCATTCCAAAATCAAAACAAATTTCACACATACACTCCGTTCTGAAAAGTTTCGCGGTCACTTAGAAAATGTCCTTGTTTTTGAAGAAAAGCAATTTTTGCCCATTAAAATATAAAAATTGGTCAGAAATACAGTGTGTACGAGCATTTATTAATTGTGTAAATGGCTATTGTAGCTGGAAACGGCTGATCTTTTTATGGAATATGGCCAGTGGCCATTGTGCCCTGGGCCTAAATATAATAATTATAATTCCTTTCGCCCAGCTGCGTGCCCGGAGTACCTCTCACTCATAGGCTCACCGTCAATTGATCGGATCTTCCTCACAGGCTACAAGTGAAGACAGACACATCGGGGACGAACTGCGCGGTCCTTATCGAATTCCGAGGTGCATATTGAAGATATTGGAAGATCTGTCCACATGTACTTTTTGTCAGCCAACAAGATGAGTAGGCCTACCAACGCATCAAAGCAGTAGCCTATGTCAATCTATCCCCCATAGTACAAAAAGTTACCTAATATATTCTATGCGAGAAATAAATATTCCAAACATAGTTTGATTTTTTATGGAATATCTACTAGGCGTACAGAGGCCTAACCTTATCACCAACCATCAGTCTTGTGTTCCAATGGCATGTGTGGTTGCTATAATCCCAACTTTATCATTTTAAGGCTAATTGATCATTAGAAAACCATTTTGCAATTATGTTAGCAGCTGACTGTTGTGCTGATTAAAGAAGCAAAACACCAGTCTCAACAAGTCAACAGGAAGAGGCGACTCTGGGATGCTGACCTTCTAGGCAGAGTTGCAAAGAAAAAGACATGATCTCCAGACTGCCCATCTTAATATTTTTTCTTTTTGGTCAGTGAGATACAAACTGCTTGTGGTCCTCTGTAGCTCAGCTGGTAGAGCACCTGCCGCTTGTAACGCCAAGGTAGTGGGTTGATCCCGACCACCCTTTTTACAAAAATGTATGCACGCATGACTACAAGTCGCGGATAAAAGCGTCTGCTAAATGGCATATTTTATTACTTTTGCAACTATGCCTAGAAGGTCCAGATCCGGAGTCGCCTGCCTTCCTGTTGACGTTGAGACTGGTGTTTTGCGGGTACTATTTAACCAAGCTGCCAGTTGAGGACCTGTTGCAAAAGGGTTTTCTAAATGATCAATTAATAACTGCCCAAAATGATAAACTTGGATTAGCAAACACAACGTGCCATTGGAACACAGGACTGATGGTTGCTGATATTGGGCCTCTGTCGCCTATCTTGAATATTCCATAAAAAATCAGACTGTTGGATTTACGCCAGAACAATAGGTCAACTTTTTTTGTACTATGGGGGAGTGAGATGGGTGACATAGGCTAGTGCTTTTGCAGTTCTTTAGGCCTACCCATCTTTGTGTGACTAAAAGCACATGTGCATGGGTTCTTCCCATACTACGAATTCGATAAGGAGCATGCGCAGTGCGTCCCGATGTTGCTGTCTTCCTTGTATCCTGTGAAGGAAAGACGATCCACGTGACGGAGAGCCATGTGAGTGAGAGGTACGAGCAGCGCTGAAGGGAATATGGTATTATATTCAGCCCAAGAATGGCCACGGCAACCTATAAAAGGTAGATTTTTTAGGGGGCATTACGACCACACAAAGGGGATGCAGCCGGAAATTCGAGGCATTATCAAGGCCTTTGTCAAATTGTGAATGAGAGACTGATGCATGTGTGTAACAGCCTGCGTAAAAAAACTAAGCAGAGTTCCATCTCCTTTCTTTACACAACTTTTTCAAATCATCATTATTCATCATGCAGCCTTAGAAATGTATTAAAAATCTAAACATATATCCCAACATTTGTATCACATATTACATAAATACTCTAAATTAGCATTACCTGTTTCTTTTGTTAACAGCTCAACACAGAATAGCCGCATGTTGCACACTCTCAAATCGTTTGGAGAAAATATCCTTTCCTATTTTATTCAGCTTTGTTCAATTGTATTCTTCACTATAAAATAATATAAAATAATGCCACGGAATTCTAAGCAAATCTTGTCTGCTAAATGAACTTACTTAGCTCACCATATGGCATAAGCCAGATCAGGACCTCAACCTTAAGGACAACTCAGAGTAACTGCTATTCTGTTCTTCTGAAATAGACTACATTTTCTTCTGGTATCGTGTTTCTTAGACCTGTCTAAAATAAATAATGGATTTATTGTGATGGATGAAGGCTAATATTACATGGATTTATTATACTTTTTTAAATGTAAATACGTAAAGGTCTCTATCATGGCTTAGGCCAGGCTGTGTGTGGAAAGACCGGAGGATGCTAAATGTGTTTATGTTAATTAACGGTCAATTACCGTGAGACTGAGCAGTTATTTGCCGATAATCACCGGGCTGTGAGAATTTAATGACCACTACAGCCCTGAGGTGGAAACAAACTAAAACCACTATTACACATACACACAACACCCTGCTCGCTGTCTGGGTTACAGAATTTAAAATACTTTGTCAATCCATTTGTACTTTCAGTATCTGATTTTATAACGTGTGTGTGTGCGTGTGCGGTCCTTCCCCAGGTGATGATCTGGAACCCTGGGACTGTCCTGAGGCGTTAAAATCCAGTCCGGACCATCAGCCACCACACATGGACGTGGTGCTCAATCCCCTTCAACACCAGATGGCAGCAGGCTGGCCACGTCCTGCAAGGACAAGAAGATCAGAGTTCTAGAGCCGCGCACTGGGAATCTCTAAGCCAGGGTGTACGGGTGGGGTTGCTGGGTGTGAATTGTGCGCGTAGGGATCAATTTTTTTCTTCATAATGCCGTTGTGCCGGTAACAGTGATTGATGTGTTGCGCATGAATACTATTTATATCAACACTTGGCGCTTAGTGTCCAGCCTGGAGCAATATGGTTACTAAGTTGTCAGGAAAGGGGATTCTCCTACTCTCTCCCTCGTCTATGCTCCTCCAGCACCACATAGCCAAAACGACACCTCCCCATCGGCCGCTTCATAGAGCCACTGGGGCTCAGCAGCCCAGCCACCCCATAACTCATGTCTCTGTACTGTTCTCACCCATGCCTCTCCGCCCTCAAAACCAGCTGACGTGGCAATGACCAGAGAGGACACAGTGATATTGTAAAGACCTATTTGTGGAGACGCGATGTGCTGACGTTTCCAAATATCATCTGTTTATAGCAGAAACCATAGACTGTTTACTTCAGAAACTACTGAAACCCCAGGAGCTGATACCAAACATCTCACTACTGTGATGTCGCATAAATACAGTAAAGTTAAAACAACTCTGTGGTTTGTATCCACCATCTGTCTTCCTGAATGGGCATTGCCTTCAAATTATATAATTTCATTTCGAATAATCTGGTTAAACTGACGGGCTATTAAACATTTCAAAATAAATTATCTTCTCTTAGACCTTTTTGTTTTTGCTATTTTTTCCTGCTGTATGTTCCAGGAGGCCAACTGTAAGAACCACAAAGCCAGCAAGGTGCTGTTCCTGGGGAACCTCAAGATGCTGCTGTCCACCGGCAACTCCCACTGGAATCACAGACAGATGGAACCCTGGGACCAGGTACACAACCACACTACTGTAAGAGGCTGCCCTTGGTAAAGATCTAGGGTCAGTTTACAATTGACAGACAGCCATCTGGGACCAGGTACACAAGCACACTACTCAGGATCAGCTGTCTCACCGACAATCTCTGATCTCAACCATTAAGGATATGTAAAACTGACCTTAGAGCAGTGTATAGGAGCACCTTCATCTTACTTTGTAGAGGCTACTCTATGGAACAGTGCTAGGAACAGCTTACTTCCCCAATTCACGGGAAATCCATAGAAGGGGAATTCAAAACTGACCTTAGATCAGTGTCTATTAGTGGTGACTTCATCTTATTCTGATTAGTTCAATGGCTCCCTCTGGTGCTCTTAAGCCGTTGTATCCCAATGGAAATCCAGGATTGCTTTTCATAAGTCAAAGCCCCAAACTACAGATAGATCTGTTTTGGTTATGTCATTTATGATCTGATCCCTCCATGTGTTTGTTGCTGTTAAACAACAACAAGTATTTTATTTGAAACCCGCTGTTTGTTGGTGTGTGTATATCTGAGTGGGCGGGGGGATTATGACTGCAACACTTGATTAGGGTTTTTAAACAGTCAATCTTTTTAATTCTGTACTGGGAGACATGTTTCATGTTAGGTCCACTTGAAACCTCCATTCTTATTGAAGTAATAAGGTGTTTCTTGCCTCTTAACAAGTTTATTGATTCAGTAATAATATACTTTCTCTCTCGTGTGTGTGTGTCTACAGGAGGACCTAGATGTGCCCCCTTTGTTACAGGGAGGACCTAGATGGTTGGTCTGGGGTGCTCTTCCCTTTCATGACCTAGACACACATGCTGTACATAGCAGGGAAGGTGGGTCTCTGGCACCTGGCTGATAGAAACACAATCATATTCCATCAAGGGCTTCTGAATGAATGAATTCTAATATGTTTTCAATGGTTGACTCTTGAAGAACAAAGCACACACCACATTTATTTCATGTATTCTGAGTTTGCCCATGTTTCATTGGTGTCTCTCTCTCTCTCTCTCTCTCTCTCTGTCTGTCTCTGTCTCCTTCTCTCCCTCTCTCCGTCTCTCTCTCCACCTCTGTCACTTTCTGTCTCTCTCCATCTGTCCTCTCTCTCTCTCTCTCTCCCTCCATCTCCATCTCTGTCGATCTCTGTCCTCTCTTTGTCTCTCTCCCCCTCTCTCTCCGTCTTTGTCTCTCTCCCGCTCTCTCTCTCTCTCCCTCTCTTTCTCTCTGTCTCTCTCTCCATCTCTGTGTCTCTCTCTCAGGGCGATGGTAATATCAGGTACTATGAGATCAGCTCAGAGAAGCCCTACATGCACTTCCTCACAGAGTACCGCTCGCATACTCCTCAGAAAGGAATGGGTAAGCACACAGACTCACACACACACACACACACACTCACACACACACACACACACACACTGTGTGCGCCTGCCAAACCAGATGTGCAAATGACCCAGCTGATTTGACTAGCCAAAGAGGTGATGACGAGGCTTTCAGTCATGAGTTACGATGACAGTGACTTACAACATGAATAACCCCTACCATCAGCAGTAACAACAGAAGCACTGGGGTTGATAGTAATGGAGCAGCGGCACTAGTTCCATTTGACATTTTGATTCATTTAGCGAATGCTCTTATCCTCTGTCTCTGGAGTTCTAAAAACTGAATCACCGTTGAAGGGGCTTGAAGAGGACGCAAAGTCAGGGTTGCAGTGTCACGATCGTTATAGGGAAACGGACCAAGGTTCAGCGTGATAGGCGTACATCTTTTAATGAGTACTCTTTACACCAATAATAAAACGATACGTGAAGTCTAAGGTTAACACAACACAAACCTTTCGGAACAAGATCCCACCATGACTAGTGAAAACGGCTGTCTCAAGTATGGTACCCAATCAGAGACAACGACTACAGCTGCCTCTGATTGGAACCAACCGAACAACATAGAAAACACGATCTAGAATCTAAACATAGAAAATATAACATAGAAACTACACACCCTGGCTCAACATTTCAGAGTCCCCAGAGCCAGGGTGTGACATGCAGTCCCTTGTTGGCAAGACTTGGAATCAACAAAGTCAACAAGTTGGACATGGACAGTATCGAACAATGAAACAGTGATTGAGATGGGAGTGTTTGTCTGATGCTGACTAGACCGGCTACGTTGCGTGCGCAAGCGTTGCTAAGTAAACGTACACATACAATACATGTTATTCAATCGTTTCATCCAAACTGCTCGCGTCAACGGGCATCTGCGTAGCCAGGTGCTAAAATAGAACTTGGTTCTATTTGAGACCCGCTTGACGCATTGCCAAGTCCCTCCTCTCCTCACTCTAGTCCATTGGTTTTCATGAGCATATTAACCACGTGGGATTGGAAAAAGATGAACGAGGAGGGGAATTAATCAGAGAAAACTAACTAGGTTTCCCCTTTTTATTTGTGGATTAATTGTTGGAGTAGAAAACACACGATTTTGTATGACTCAAAATGGGTCCAAATTCTACAAACATCCAGCTACAAAAAGGACCATATGCATTTGCCAGGTCAAAATAACAACCCAATGTTTGTCTCACAGGAAAAAATTAGTTAGCAAAAACAAGCTAGCTAAATGTACATTCATGTTTCATGTGTGTTTGACCATGTTCCCCAAATTAATATAGTTGCTTCACAGTTGGTTTTGGTATTTTAACCTGCGTGTCATGAACATGTCTGGTAAGGATAGACTAGAATCAATAAGCGCCGATATGCGCAATGGCGGTTGTCAAGGTGTCGGAAACAGGCAGTGCTACTAACTCCTTGTGTGTGTGTGTGTGTGTGTGTGTGTGTGTGTGTGTGTGTGTGTGTGTGTGTGTGTGTGTGTGTATGTGTGTGTGTGTGTGTGTGTGTCTCCACCCTCAGGTATCATGCCAAAGAGAGGCCTGGATGTGAGTTCCTGTGAGGTGTTCAGGTTCTACAAACTGGTGACGATCAAGGCCCTTATCGAGCCCTCTCCCAATGATCGTTCTCACGAGGGAAGAACCCCTGATACACAACACAGAGGACCAGAACACTTAGGGTCACAATCTACTGAGCACTAGAACACTATATAGTCAATCTACTGAGCACTAGAACACTATATAGTAAATCTACTGAGCACTAGAACACCAATATAGTCAATCTACTGAGGACCAGAATTCACTTAGGGTCAGCAATCTACTGAGCACTAGAACACTACAGTGGGGAAAAAAGTATTTAACGTCAGCCACCAATTGTGCAAGTTCTCCACTTAAAAAAAGATGAGAGAGGGGCCTGTACTTCATCATAGGTACACGTCAACTATGAGCAGACAAAATTGAGGATTTTGGTGGAAAATAAGTGGTTGGTCAATAACAAAAGTTTCTCAATACTTTGTTATATCACCCTTTGTTGGCAATGACAATGGTCAAACGTTTTCTGTAAGTCTTCACAAGGTTTTCAAGCACACACACTGTTGCTGGTATTTTGTTGCCCCCATTCCTCCATGCAGATCTCCTCTAGAGCAGTGGGATGTTTTGGGGCTGTCGCTGGGCAACACATGCTGACTTCAACTCCCTCCAAAGATTTTCTATGGGGTTGAGATCTGGAGACTGGGCTAGGCCACTCCAGGATCTTGAAAATGCTTCTTACGGCTCACTCCTTCGTTGCCCGGGCGGTGTGTTTGGGATCATTGTCATGCTGAAAGACCTTACCACGTTTCATCTTCAATGCCCTTGCTGATGGAAAGGAGGTTTTCTACTCAAAAATCTCACGTACATGGCCCCATTCATTCTTTCCTTTACACGGATCAGTCGTCCTGGTCCCTTTGCAGAAAAACAGCCCCAAAAGCATGATGTTTCCACCCCATGCTTCACAGTAGGTATTTGGATGCAACTCAGCATTCTTTGTCCTCCAAACACGACGAGTTGAGTTTTTACCAAAAAGTTATATTTTGGTTTCACTCTGACCATCAGACATTCTCCCAATCCTCTTCTGGATCATCCAAATGCCTCTAGCAAACTTCCAGTACGCGGCCTGGACTTAAGCAGGGGGACACGTCTGGCACTGCAGGATTTGAGTCCCTGGCGGCGTAGTGTGTTACTGATGGTAGGCTTTGTTACTTTGGTCCCAGCTCTCTGCAGGTCATTCACTCGGTCCCCCCGTGTGGTTCTGGGATTTTTGCTCTCACCGTTCTTGTGATCATTTTGACCCCACAGGGTGAGATCTTGCGTGGAGCCCCAGATCGAGGGAGATGATCAGTGGTCTTGTATGTCTTCCATTTCCTAATAATTGCTCCCACAGTTGATTTCTTCAAACCAAGCTGCTTACCTATTGCAGATTCAGTCTTCCCCAGCCTGGTGCAGGTCTACAATTTTGTTTCTGGTGTCCTTTGACAGCTCTTTGGTCTTGGCCATAGTGGCGTTTTGGAGTGTGACTATTTGAGGGTTGTGGACAGGTGTCTTCTTAACTGATAACAAGTTCAAACAGGTGCCATTAATACAGGTAACAAAGTGGAGGACAGAGGAGCCTCTTAAAGAAGAAGTTACAGGTCTGCGAGAGCCAGAAATCTTGCTTGTTTGTAGGTGACCAAATACTTATTTTCCACCATAATTTGCAAATAAATTCATTAAAAATCCTACAATGTGATTTTCTGGAAAGAAAATTCTCAATTTGTCTGTCATAGTTGACGTGTACCTATGATGAAAATTACAGGCCTCTCATCTTTTAAGTGGAAGAACTTGCACAATTGGTGGCTGACTAAATAGTTTTTTCTCCCACCTGTATATAGTAAATTTACTGAGCACTAGGAACACAATATAGTCAATCTACTGAGGACCAGAACACTTAGGGTCACAATCTACTGAGCACTAGAACACTATATAGTCAATCTACTGAGCACTAGAACACATTATAGTCGATCTACTGAGCACTAGAACACTATATAGTCAATCTACTGAGAAGCACTAGAACACAATATAGTCAATCTACTAGCACTAGAACACAATATAGTCACAATCTACTGAGCACTAGAACACTATACAGTCAATCTACTGAGCACTAGAACACTATATAGATTAATCTACTGAGCACTAGAACACAATATAGTCAATCTACTGAGGACCAGAACACTTAGGGTCACAATCTACTGAGCACTAGAACACTATATAGTAAATCTACTGAGCACCTAGAACACTAGTATAGTCAATCTACTGAGCATTAGAACACATTATAGTCAATCTACTGAGCACTAGAACACAATATAGTCACAATCTACTGAGCACTAGAACACTATATAAGTCACAATCTACTGAGCACTAGAACACATTATAGTCAATCTACTGAGCACCTAGAACACTATACAGTCAATCTACTGAGCACTAGAACACAATATAGTCAATCTACTGAGCACTAGAACACTATATAGTCAATCTACTGAGGACTAGAAACACATTATAGTCACAATCTACTGAGCACTAGAACACTATATAGTCAATCTACTGTGCACTAGAACACAATATAGTCAATCTACTGAGCACTAGAACACTATATAGTCAATCTACTGAGCACTAGAACACAATATAGTCACAATCTACTGAGCACTAGAACACTATATAGTCAATCGTACTGAGCACTAGAACACAATATATAGTCAATCTACTGAGCACTAGAACACTATATAGTCACAATCTACTGAGCACTAGAACACTATATAGTCACAATCTACTGAGCACTAGAACACAATATAGTCACAATCTACTGAGCACTAGAACACTATATAGTCAATCTACTGAGCACTAGAACACTATATAGTCAATCTACTGAGCACTAGAACACAATATAGTCAATCTACTGAGGACCAGAACACTTAGGGTCACAATCTACTGAGCACTAGAACACTATATAGTAAAATCTACTGAGCACTAGAACACTATATAGTCAATCTACTGAGCATTAGAACACTATATAGTCCCAATCTACTGAGCACTAGAACACTATTTAGTCAATCTACTGAGCACTAGAACACATTATAGTCAATCTACTGAGCACTAGAACACATTATAGTCAATCTACTGAGCACTAGAACACAATATAGTCACAATCTACTGAGCACTAGAACACTATATAGTCACAATCTACTGAGCACTAGAACACATTGTAGTCAATCTACTGAGCACACTAGAACACAATATAGTCAATCTACTTAGCACTAGAACACATTATAGTCAATCTACTACCGAGCACTAGAACACATTATAGTCAATCTACTGAGCACTAGAACACTATATAGTCAATCTACTGAGCACTAGAAACACAATATAGTCACAATCTACTGAGCATTAGAACACTTTTTATAGTCAATCTACTGAGCACTAGAACACTACTTTAGTCAATCTACTGAGCACTAGAACACATTATAGTCAATCTACTGAGCACTAGAACACATTATAGTCAATCTACTGAGCACCTAGAACACAATATAGTCACAATCTACTGAGCACTAGAACACTATATAGTCACAATCTACTGAGCACTAGAACACATTATAGTCAATCTACTGAGCACCTAGAACACTATATAGTCAATCTACTGAGCACCTAGAACACAATATAGTCAATCTACTGAGCACTAGAAACACTATATAGTCAATCTACTGAGGACTAGAACACACATAGTAGTCACAATCTACTAGCACTAGAACACTATATAGTCAATCTACTGAGCACTAGAACACAATATAGTCAATCTACTGAGCACTAGAACACTATATAGTCAATCTACTGAGCACTAGAACACAATATAATCACAATCTACTGAGCACTAGAACACTATATAGTAAATCTACTGAGCACTAGAACACTATATAGTCAATCTACTGAGCACTAGAACCACTATATAGTCACAATCTACAGACACCTAGAACACTATATAAGTCACAATCTACTGAGCACTAGAACACAATATAATCACAATCTACTGAGCTGACAAGAACACTATATAGTCACAATCTACTGAGCACTAGAACACTATATAGTAAATCTACTGAACACCTAGAACAACCTATATAGTCAATCTACTGAGGACCAGAACACTTAGGGTCACAATCTACTGAGCACTAGAACACTATATAGTCAATCTACTGAGCGCTGGAACACATTATAGTCAAATCTACTGAGTACTAGAACACTATATAGTCAATCTACTGAGCACTAGAACACATTATAGTCAATCTACTGAGCACTAGAACACAATATAGTCACAATGTACTGAGCACTAGAACACTATATAGTCAATCTACTGAGCACCTAGAACACATTATAGTCAATCTACTGAGCACTAGAACACAATATAGTCACAATGTACTGAGCACTAGAACACTATATAGTCAATCTACTGAGCACTAGAACACATTATAGTCAATCTACTGAGCACTAGAACACATTATAGTCAATCTACTGAGCACTAGAACACATTATAGTCAATCTACTGAGCACTAGAACACTATATAGTCAATCTACTGAGCACTAGAACACAATATAGTCAACAATCTACTGAGCACTAGAACACTACAGTGGGGAAAAAAAGTATTTAGTCAGCCACCAATTGTGCAAGTTCTCCCACTTAAAAAGATGAGAGAGGCCTGTAATTTTCATCATAGGTACACGTCAACTATGACAGACAAAATTGAGGATTTTTGGTGGAAAATAAGTAGTTGGTCAATAACAAAAGTTTCTCAATACTTTGTTATATACCCTTTGTTGGCAATGACACTGGTCAAACGTTTTCTGTAAGTCTTCACAAGGTTTTCACACACTGTTGCTGGTATTTTTGGCCCCATTCCTCCATGCAGATCTCCTCTAGAGCAGTGATGTTTTGGGGCTGTCGCTGGGCAACACAGACTTTCAACTCCCTCCAAAGATTTTCTATGGGTTGAGATCTGGAGACTGGCCAGGCCACTCCAGGATCTTGGAAATGCTTCTTACGCTCCAACTCCTTCTTGCCCGGGCGGTGTGTTTGGGATCATTGTCATGCTGAAAGACCCAGCCACGTTTCATCTTCAATGCCCTTGCTGATGGAAGGGAGGTTTTCACTCAAAATCTCCGATACATGGCCCCATTCATTCTTTCCCTTTAGCACGGATCAGTCGTCCTGGTCCCTTTGCAGAAAAACAGCCCCAAAGCATGATGTTTCCACCCCCATGCTTCACAGTAGGTATTTGGATGCAACTCAGCATTCTTGTCCTCCAAACACGATGAGTTGAGTTTTTACCAAAAAGTTATATTTTGGTTTCATCTGACCATATGACATTCTCCCAATCCTCTTCTGGATCATCCAAATGCACTCTAGCAAACTTCAGACGGGCCTGTGACTTAAGCAGGGGACACGTCTGGCACTGCAGGGATTTGAGTCCCATGCTGGCGTAGTGTGTTACTGATGGTAGGCTTTGTTACTTTGGTCCCAGCTCTCTGCAGGTCATTCACTAGGTTCCCCCGTGTGGTTCTGGGATTTTTGCTCACCGTTCTTGTGATCATTTTGACCCCACAGGGTGAGATCTTGCGTGGAGCCCCAGATCGAGGGAGAGATGATCAGTGGTCTTGTATGTCTTCCATTTCCTAATAATTGCTCCTACAGTTGATTTCTTCAAACCAAGCTGCTTACCTATTGCAGATTCAGTCTTCCAGCCTGGTGCAGGTCTACAATTTTGTTTCTGGTGTCCTTTGACAGCTCTTTGGTCTTGGCCATAGTGGCGTTTGGAGTGTGACTGTTTGAGGTTGTGGACAGGTGTCTTTTATACTGATAACAAGTTCAAACAGGTGCCATTAATACGGGTAACCAGTGGAGGACAGAGGAGCCTCTTAAAGAAGAAGTTACAGGTCTGTGGGAGCCAGAAATCTTGCTTGTTTGTAGGTGACCAAATACTTATTTTCCACATAATTTTGCAAATAAATTCATTAAAAAATCCTACAATGTGATTTTCTGGAGAAAATTCTCAATTTGTCTGTCAGTAGTTGACGTGTACCTATGATGAAAATTACAGGCCTCTCTCATCTTTTTAAGTGGAAGAACTTGCACAATTGGTGGCTGACTAAATAGTTTTTCTCCCAGCTGTATATAGTAAATTTACTGAGCACCTAGAACACAATATAGTCAATCTACTGAGGACCAGAACACTTAGGGTCACAATCTACTGAGCACTAGAACACTATATTAGTCAATCTACTGAGCACTAGAACACATTATAGTCAATCTACTGAGCACTAGAACACTATATAGTCAATCTACTGAGCACTAGAACACAATATAGTCAATCTACTGAGCACTAGAACACAATATAGTCACAATCTACTGAGCACTAGAACACTATATAGTCAATCTACTGAGCACTAGAACACTATATAGTTAATACTACTGAGCACTAGAACACAATATAGTCAATCTACTGAGGACCAGAACAATTTGGGTCACAATCTACTGAGCACTAGAACACTATATAGTAAATCTACTGAGCACTAGAACACTATATAGTCAATCTAATTAGAACACATTATAGTCAATCTACTGAGCACTAGAACACAATATAGTCACAATCTACTGAGCACTAGAACACTAGCTATAGTCACAATCTACTGAGCACTAGAACACATTATAGTCAATCTCACTGAGCACTAGAACACTATATAGTCAATCCTACTTAGACACTAGAACACAATATATAGTCAATCTACTGAGCACTAGAACACTATATAGTCAATCTACTGAGGACTAGAAACACATTATAGTCACAATCTACTGAGCACTAGAACACTATATATCAATCTACTGAGCACTAGAACACAATATAGTCAATCTACTGAGCACTAGAACACTATATAGTCAATCTACTGAGGACTAGAACACAATATAGTCACAATCTACTGAGCACTAGAACACTATATAGTCAATCTACTGAGCACTAGAACACAATATAGTCAATCTACTGAGCACTAGAAACACTATATGAGTCACAATCTACTACAGCACTAGAACACTATATAGTCACAATCTACTGAGCACTAGAACCACAAATATAGTCACAATCTACTGAGCACCTAGAACCTATATAGTCAGTCTACTGAGCACTAGAACACTATACTAGTAAATCTACTGAGCACTAGAACACAATATAGTCAATCTACTGAGGACCAGAACACTTAGGGTCACAATCTACTGGCACTAGAACACTATATAGTAAATCTACTGGCTACTAGAACACTATATAGTCAATCTACCTGAGCATTAGAACACTATATAGTCAATCTACTGAGCACTAGAACACTATTTAGTCAATCTACTGAGCACTAGAACACATTATAGTCAATCTCTGACTGAGCACTCGAACACATTATAGTCAATCTACTGAGCACTAGAACTTCACAATATAGTCAGGCAATCTACTGAGCACTAGAACACTATATAGTCACAATCTACTGAGCACTAGAACACATTATAGTCAATCTACTGAGCACTAGAATTAATATGGCAGGAGTCAATCTACTTAGCACTAGAACACATTATAGTCAATCTACTGAGCACTAGAACACATTATAGTCAATCTACTGAGCACTAGAACATATATAGTCAATCTACTGAGCACTAGAACAGCAATATAGTCAATCTACTGAGCACTAGAACACTATATAGTCAATCTACTGAGCACTAGAACACAATATAGTCACAATCTACTGAGCACTAGAACACTATATAGTCAATCTACTGAGCACTAGAACACTATATAGTCAATCTACTGAGCACTAGAACACAATATAGTCAATCTACTGAGCACTAGAACACAATATAGTCACAATCTACTGAGCACTAGAACACTATATAGTCAATCTACTGAGCACTACGAACACAATATAGTCAATCTACTGGAGCACTAGAACACTATATAGTCTGATCTACTGAGCACTAGAACACTATATAGTCACAATCTACTGGCACTAGAACACAATATAAATCACAATCTACTGAGCACAAGAACACTATATGTCACAATCTACTGAGCACTAGAACACTATATAAGTAAATCTACCGAGCACTAGAACACTATATAGTCAATCTACTGAGGACCAGAACACTTAGGGTCACAATCTACTGGAGCACTAGAACACTATATAGTCAATCTACTGAGCGCTGGAACACATTACTAGTCAATCTACTGAGTACTAGAACACTATACTTAGTCAATCTACTCGAGCACTAGAACACATTATAGTCAATCTACTGAGCACTAGAACACAATATAGTCACAATGTACTGAGCACTAGAACACTATATAGTCAATCTACTGAGCACTAGAACACATTATAGTCAATCTACTGAGCACTAGAACACAATATAGTCACAATGTACTGAGCACTAGAACACTATATAGTCAATCTACTGAGCACTAGAACACATTATGAGTCAATCTACTGAGCACTAGAACACGTTATAGTCAATCTACTGAGCACTAGAACACATTATAGTCAATCTACTGAGCACTAGAACACTATATAGTCAATCTACTGAGCACTAGAACACAATATAGTCACAATCTACTGAGCATTAAAACACTTTATAGTCAATCTACTGAGCACTAGAACACTATTTAGTCAATCTACTGAGCACTAGAACACATTATAGTCAATCTACTGAGCACTAGAACACATTATAGTCAATCTACTGAGCACTAGAGAACACAATATAGTCACAATCTACTGAGCACTAGAACACTATATAGTCACAATCTACTGAGCACTAGAACACATTATAGTCAATCTACTGAGCACTAGAACACTATATAGTCAATCTACTGAGGACCAGAACACTTAGGGTCACAATCTACTGAGCACTAGGAACACTATATAGTCAATCTACTGAGCACTGGAACACATCTATAGTCAATCTACTGAGCACTAGAACACATTATAGTCAATCTACCTGAGCACTAGAACACAATATAGTCACAATGTACTGAGCACTAGAACACTATATAGTCAATCTACTGAGCACTAGAACACTATATAGTCAATCTACTGAAAACTAGAACTACTATATAAGTCAATCTACTGAGCACTAGAATCACAATATGGTCAATCTACTGAGCACTAGAACACATATAGTCACAATCTACTGAGCACTAGAACACAATATAGTCAATCTACCTGAGCACTAGAACACATTATGTCAATCTACTGAGCACTAGGACACCGTGATGTCGCAAGTCTACTGAGCACTAGAACACTATGTCAACAATCTACTGAGCACTAGAACACTGCAGTAAATCTACTGAGCACTAGAACACATTATAGTCATCCCACGAGCACTAGAACACTATATAGTCAATCTACTGAGCACTGGAACACATTATAGTCAATCCACTGAGCACTAGAACAGCATTATAGTCAATCTACTGAGCACTAGAAACACAATATAGTCACATCTACTGAGCACTAGAACACTAAGAAGTCAATCTACTGAGCACTAGACACTATATAGTCACAATCTACTGAGCACTAGAACACAATATAGTCAATCTACTGAGCACTAGAACACTATATAGTCAATCTACTGAGCACTAGAACACTATATAGTCACAATCTACTGAGCATTAGAACACAATATAGTCAATCTACTGCTCAGTAGATTGACTATATAGTGTTCTAGTGCTCAGTAGATTTACTATATGTGTTCTAGTGCTCTATTGTGATTACTATTGTGTTCTACTGCTCAGTAGACTGACTATATAATGTTCTAGTGCTCGTAGATTGACTTTTCGTTCTAGTGCTCAGTAGATTGACTATATAGTGTTCTGAGTGCTCAGTAGATTTGACTATATTGTGTTCTAGTCCTCACTAGATTGACTTTATAGTGTTTTAGTGCTCAGTAGATTTACTATATTGTGTTCTCAGTGCTCGTAGATTGACTATATAGTGTTCTAGTGCTCAGTAGTATTTATATTGCTGTTCTAGTGCTCAGTCGTTGTGACTATATAGTGTTCTAGTGCTCAGTGGATGACTATATAGTGTTCTAGTGCTCAGTAGATGTGACTATACTAGTGTTCTCAGTGCTCAGTAGATTGACTTATGATTGTGTTCTAGTGCTCTGTAGATGTGACTATATAGTGTTCTAGTGCTCAGTAGATTGACTATATTGTGTTCTAGTGCTCAGTAGATTGTGACTATATAGTGTTCTAGTGCTCGTAGATTGTGACTATATTGTGTTCTGTCCGTAGATTCTATATAGTGTTCTAGTCTCAGTAGATGACCTATATAGTGTTCTAGTGCTCATACTATAGTCTATATGGTCACAATCTACTGATCCCAAATGCACTTAATGCAATGTAGTGAAGACATGACAATTCGGCATCAACTGTGTGTACGTGTGTGTATTTGCGCCCCCTGTAGTCGGAGTCGTACCAGGAAGACATCTACCCCATGACGGCGGCGAGCACTGCCGCCATGTCGGCCAGCAGGAGTGGCTCAGTGGCATGGACAAAGATCGAGATCACCACCACAGAGAGAGGGTGGTCGTAGGGATGGGCAGGTGTATCGTGTGCTGTTTTTCCATAGTTTAATAACTTGAATTATGCAATGAGAAACTCAATACAAAAAGCACTGCGTATCTGGCTATGTGAGGAATGCAATTATTTAGATTTTCTTATCAGTTTTTATTCGGATATTTCAGTGATGTTCAAGTGTATATTATTTCAATATGATCAATAAGGATTATCATATAAGGGTTCAGCCATCAGGCAATCAGCTAATTTCTCAGCAAAGTTTACAATGCTGTCTCTCCATCTAAAGGTCCTAATAAGGCCCTAAGTGCTGGATGTTAGTTCTCTCCATTTAGATAACATGTATTCCATTTCTCCTCCTTTTAGCTGACCATGAAATTTTTACCTACAGTAGTTGCAATTTCAAATTATTTAAATCTCTTAAATATTTTTACGTTTTTTTATCCAATCCATGCGGTTTGCGGTTTTGATACTATTCTATTGGTTCCATTGCGTCAGGCAAACTCAATCAGCCCATTTGAATATTTCAAATTTTTAACATCTGCCCTCACTCGCTGCATCCTATTTGCTCCTCTACAGATGTGACATTCTCATTTGTCATGTGAATGGCCAGGAAGTTGTCCATTATGCATCATTCTATTCGATATCTATCTACCCTGCAATTCCTTTCAAAACCCTACAAATTTATCTTATATTTCCTCTTTTCTTTGAACCTGGATTTGGTTATAAATTGTTTCGTAATTCAACATTTCTGCTGTTAAATAATATATACATACCATCAATTTTTACACTCTCTCATCTTTCTTTATTTTTATATTTTCTACTTTGTAGGAATAATAATGAAACATCAAAAAAATTCCACAAATTACACTTTTAAGCAGCACCTGTTAATTTAAATGCATTCCATGTGACTACCTCATGATGCTGGTTGAAGAATCCAAATTGTGCAGAAGCTGTCATCAAGGCAAAGGGTGGCTATTTGAAAGAATCTCAAATATAAAATATATTTTGATTTATTTAACCTTACTGGATTACTACATAATTCCATATGTGTTATTTCATAGTTTTGATGTCTTCACTATTATTCTCACAATTAAAAAAAAAAAAAAATTAATAAAACATATTGGTGTGTCCAACTTTTGTGTGTGTATATATGTCCTTCAAATAATTGCAACATAGCATTGTGTTGTGTTATCATCAACCAGCCATATAGTGAGACTATAATCTTACATCATGTTTGCTCGCTCCCTTCCACCTCCACTAGGCCCGGTGCTCCAGTCCCTAACTGTCTACACTCCTACACAGAGCTACTCCGGCCTCAGGCAGCCGGCTGGGGGCGGCTCCCCTGGGCAGCCGGAGGTCCCAGGGCCGGCCAGGCCAACTGCAGCTGGCATGCATCCAGGATGCCAGCTGCACAGGGGGCCAGGGAAGAGTAAGCTCTGTCCCACGCTCCGCTCTTCTCACCTCCCAAGGCAGGGGCCGAGGTTGGGTTTCATGTGAGTTACCCATCCTGGCTTATACCATTCTCCTCTGGTGGGGTGTTTTTGCAATATGTTTTTTAGTACTATATAGGTCAAAATCCTGCCCTAATCTTTCTCTCACCCACATTTTTTCTCAATGTGTGTTCTGTGCATGTGTGTGTGTGGAGTTCTGTCTGTCTGTGTGTGTGTGTGTGTGTGTGTGTGTGTGTGTGTGTGTGTGTGTGTGTTTTGTGTGTGTGTGTGTGTGTGTGTGTGTGTGTGTGTGTGTTGTGTATGGTCTTCTTCTTGTGTGTGTTGTTGTTTTTCTTCTCTGTGTGTGTGTGTGTGTGTGTGTTTGTGTGTGTGTGTGTGTGTTCTGTTCGTGTGTGTGTGTGTGTGTGTGTGTGTGTGTGTGTGTGTGTGTGTGTGTGTGTGTGTGTGTGTGTTCCTTTCGTCTGAAGTTCCACAAGCAGAGAGATCTCTCGGGATGCTCTACCAGGACGTCCCGCATCCAAGCACTGGCTGAGATCAACACTGATTCCGTCACAAATCCCCCTTTTCCCCCGCCAACCACCATCACCTCTCTGGGCTCGCTCTCTGACCACCCCACTCCCCCTCTCTCATCCCGGGGTCTCCTGCAATAACACCCCTCTCTTCCTCCTTACCACTCCAAAACAAGCCTGTCTCTGTCTCATCTCACACTACCTGTCTCTGTGGAGTGGGTCAACCTCACTTGCCCCTATGTCCCCATATGTCTACACCATAATCTTCACTTCTCAATATTAACATATTTTATCCACTCACTATACATGTGCACCCTGTATCCCTCTCTCCGCTCCCCTCCCCAAAGTCTGTTTTAGTTTTCCCTTTTATACACTTCAGAGCTATGCAAGTTGATGTATTTTTGTTTTGTTTTTGTCATAAACAAAATCTTTTAATATCCCTTTTATTAGAAAAATTATGATAAAAATATCTCCTGTCTTAAAAGTATGGTGTTTGTCTCTTTTATTTAATATAATTGTCTGGATGGGCAGATTCACACATGATTTATATACACTGAATTTATTTTCTGCTTTTGATTTTGCATATTTACACTACTGTCTGATGATGATGCTGTAATTCTAAATACAAAAATTGTGAATAATTTTGTATATACCCACAGTAAATGGAAATTACACATTAGTCTTTTCATTTAAATAACTCCTAGCGTTGGCGTGAAGCTAATACTCTGTTTTTGTCCATTTTCGCTCCGTGTTACAGTGTGACAACCCTCCATACTACTCTTCTGTCTAACCTCATCTCTCATCTCAATATCTCCGGTGCTGCTGTACAATTCATTCCCTCTATCTCTTAATAGCTTTTTAATGACTGGTAAACTGTGAAAGATCAATCAGCTGAAAGAACAATCGTTGCCCAGCGCTTTTCTCACATTATTATTATTATTTTGCCATGGGAATCTCCTTTCGTTTTAAGTTGCATTTATTTTTCTGTTTGTTTTTGATTTGTACAAAGTCCGTATGTATGATATACCATTACAGAGGCATGTTTCTTCCCACCAGTAACCACAGCTCTCTGCATCAGGCGCCCCCTTACTATGTCCAACGCTATCAGAAACACACACACACCCATCTGTATGTTAACACAAGTTTTACTGTTTCCTCTGTTTGGTGCATCCTTTTCATTGCTGTTAAAAATAGGAATATAAAAAAAACATTTAATTCAAAAACCATTTGTAATATATGACATCGGAACTTAATAATATGTTGCCAATGTTATTCATTTGTATGTGCTTACCCAAGTGATTGGGTTGTTCTTAAAACAACAAAGGAAACAGTGAAAGGCAATATATGTATTTGGAGCAGGCTAATGTAGAACTTTTCAGGATAACACTTAAGCCTTTGTTTTTTGATATATTCCTTGTTTTTGTGCTGCACAGAGAGGCTGGTAGGAGGATCTATAGGAGACATGCTCATTGTAATAGCTGGAATGGAATGAATTTAACGGTCAAACATGTGGTTTCCATATGTTTTATGTGTTTGATATCATTCCATTTATTACATTCCAGCCATTACAATGAGCCCATCTCTCATTCCTCCCACCAGCCTCCTCTGCTGCACAAGTACTTACTTGGTGGTTCATAATAGTTAAAATGGAAAAATACTATGCCAAGGAATGGGATTGGAACTCACTCTGTAATTGTGCATCATAATATGTTAGAGTTAGACAATCAGAGACCCCCTGTCCAAAGAAAAGCAAGAGCCCAACGTTTAACTGTATTTGAATATAACGACAATTTACACAAGACCAATGGCAAACATCAACACGACACACATGTGCTAAAAGATCACTGTGAGCGGCATCTGTGAGCGGTATTCAACACTTGTGAGCAGGCATCTAGAGAAGACATCCCCCTATTCCTATAGACAGCACTACTTTTGACTGGTCAAAGAAGCGAAAAACATGAAGTCAAACTAACCATTGTCACCCCTATTATTTATGAATAACACATTAACATGTAACTGCATACTGTACCAGTCAAAGTTTGGACACATCTACTCATTCAAGGGTTTAATATTGCACTAAGTGGGCCAGGGGCACCTGCAATGTGTTTGGTTTTTAGCCATATTGTTCAGCTCATATATGCTATTGTATGTAGGCCAATGTAGCTCAGTCCAGTATTGCCATTGAAGGGTAATATTTCTAAATGGGACTTGACTGAATGGGAGTCACTACTTTGGCTATTGACACCTTAGGGAAGACAATCTCAGAAACAATCCGAAAACCGACTGTTATTGTAATCCTGATGGTCATTGTAGAGTCCATGTAGTCTATCTTGTCCAGCTAGCTTGGCATGTGTACTTTAGCAATGGGTCTCTGGTCTTTTTGTAGACCTTTTGCATTTACTGCCGAACTACAATGGCCGATATCCCATCACATCCTTGTACTACTACTTTGGTGCTGCGCGGACTTAGGCCTCTTTAGCATTGTAGACTTCTCCACGCTACTGTATCCTATTTTTTTCTTCAGAAAGATACGGTCAAGACCAAATCACAAAAAGTCCATTCAAGGATTTTAAATCCCTAAACTGTGTGTGTGTCCCATTTTACATTTTTACAGAAGCAATATTTTAGCAGTAGAAAGAGCAGTATTTTAAGGGGGAATATAAACTACGATCACTAGTATTATTTTGCTCATTGGAAACAATGACATCTGTATAAGTAAGTTGAAAATTGAGGGTTTCTGCGGGCAATATCATGACTGGAGCCTTACTGTGCCTAAGAATCAAGCTGCAATTTTAGTTGTTTTTATTGGTATTATGATGTCTTTCAGAAAGAAAATTAATATTAGTGTCTACACACAACTCACAAATACAGTGAACAATTTATGAAATTATTCTAATGTTGTTCCTGTTATGTTTAATATTGTTTTTTAAATATGTCAAGAAATACATCAGGTGAGAGAATAAAAAAGAGGTGAAAACATTACTTTGGATAATTCATGTCTTTTCAAGCATTTCGATACCCATAGGAAGTCCCACCCAGTTGACTACTTATAAACTGTGAAGTCCTCAATGGTGCTGCCCATGCTAAAATGGCTTTTGTGCACTAGTCCTCCATCTATCTCTATGGTGCAAGTGCATTATGACGAAGAGGGAGGTCCAACAGCGGAAAATCTGACTCTCCAGCAGGTGCCGTTTTTCATTGTTTAGCTCCACCAAGCAAGGAGTTTTTGTATAGAGGTCAATGAGAGTGTCAAATTTGGTCAATACAACAATGAATGGCTTATTTTGCTATGTGAGGTTTATTTATCTAACAGAAGTTTCGTAATGCTTAGGTGGTTATGAGTGTATTGATATAGATAAGATAAAACTAGTGCCTGCAGGACTTGCTTTGTGTGTTGTCAAAAAGCAGAGCATCTCTTTATTACGGACAGACCTCTCCCCCATCTTTACAACCATTGAATCTATATGTTTTGACCATGACAGTTTCCAATATAAGGTAACACCAAGTAATTTAGTCTCATCAACTGTTCAACAGCCAAACCATTCATTACCAGATTCACCTGAGGTCTACGAACTTAGGGAATGATTTGTATCAAATACAATGCTCTTAGTTTTAGAGAGATGTTCAGGACCAGTTTATTAGTGGCCACCCATTCCAAAACAGACTGCAACTCTTTGTTAAGGGTTGCAGTGACTTCATTAGCTGTGGTTGCTGATGTGAATATGGTTGAATCATCAGTATACATGGACACACAGGCTTTGTTTAATGCCAGTGGCAGGTCATTGGTAAAAATAGAAAAGAGTAGAGGGCCTAGAGAGCTGCCCCAAGGTACACCACACTTTACATGTTTGACATTAGAGACGCTTCCATTAAAGAAAACCCTCTGAGTTCTATTAGATAGATGGCCCTGAATCCACGATATGGCAGAGGTTGAAAAGCCATAACATATACGTTTTCTCAACAACAGGTTATGGTCATTGATCAAAGGCTGCACTGAAATCTAACAGTACAGCTCCCACAATCTTCTTATTTTCAATTTCATTCAAGCAATCATCAGTCATTTGTGTCAGTTCAGTACGTATTTGGTCAAACACTAATTTTTTTCCAATGGTTGCTAGGCTAGCAGCAAGCTGATTTTTCAACAGTTTGCTAAGAGCTGGCAGCAAGCTTTTAGGTCTGCTGTTAGAACCAGTAAAGGCCGCTTTACCACTCTTGGGTAGCGGAATGACTTTGGCTTCCCTCGCTGCCTGAGGACAAAGACTTACCTCTAGGCTAAGATTAAAGATATGACAGATAGGAGTGGCTATAGAGTCAGCTACCATCCTCAGTAGTTTTCCATCTGAGTTGTCAATGCCAGAGATTTGTCATTATTGATCGATAACAATAATTTTTCCACCTCTCTAACTTTTACAAAATTTTTAACTTGCAAAGCTTTTCATTTATTATTTGTTTTTTTTATGCATGAGTATGATGGCTCATTTGTTCGTTGTTAGCATTTCCTGCCTAAGTTTGCCCACTTTGCCAATTAAGTAATCATTAAAATAATTGGCAACATCAAATGGTTTTGTGATGAATAAGCCATCTGATTTGATGAAAGATGAAGATGAATTTGTCTTTCTGCCCATAATTTCATTGAGAGGACTCCAAAAGTTTTTTTTCCATCATTCTTTATATCATTGATCTTGCTTCATAATACAGTTTCTTCTCCTTTTGTTGAGAGTTTAGTCACATCATTTCTCAATTTGCAGTAAGTCAGCCAGTCAGACTTATTAGCCATCTCCTTTGCCCAATCTCTTTCAACATACAGTTTTCCAATTCCTCATCAATCCATGGACGCCTTAACAGTTCTAACAGTCCGTTTCTTAACAGGTGCATGTTTATCAATAATTGGAAGAAGCAATTTCATAAATTCATCAAGTGCAGTGTCTGGATGCTCCTTATTAATCACATCAGACCAAACAAATATTTCATGCCCACATAAGAGTTACAGCAAAATCTTTTGTATGATCTCTTATACTATTTGTAAGTCGCTCTGGATAAGAGTGTCTACTAAATGACGTAAACGTAAACGTTATACACTATTTTGGCCCAGATTTTGAAACTTTGGCTTTCTTGGATATAGCCACTATATTGTGATCATTGCATCCAGTGGGTACCGGATACAGCTTTAGAACAAAGTTCTACAGTATTAGTAAACATGTGATCAATACATACTGGATGATCTTGTTCCTGTAGTGTATGTAAACACTGTGGTAGGTTGATTAATAACCTGAACCAGATTACAGGCACTGGTTACAGTGAGAAGATTCCTCTTGAATGGACAGCTTGATGAAAACCTGTCAATATTTAGGTCCTCAAGAAAGTAGATCTCTCTCTTTCACTTCACACTACACTATCAAGCATTTCACACATATTATTTAGATACTGACTGTTAGCACTTGGTGGCCTATAGCAACACCCCAAAAGAAAATAATTTAGATGTGCCAGGTGAACCTGCAACCACAACACTTCAATAACACTTCGACATAAGATATTCTCTAAGCATTACTGGGATATGGCTCTCAATATCTCCAGCAAACACCTCCCCCCATAAGCATTCCTGTCTCTTCTATTGATGTTATATCCTTGTATTGCTACTGTTGTATCATCAAATTAATTATCTAAGTGAGTCTCAGAAATGGCTAATAAATTAATGTTATCTGATGTTTTGCAGTTATTGATTTCCCTTGAACCTTATTTCTGGCTGCATATATTAGTATGGACTATTTTCAGCCCATTCCTAGGTAGTTTAAGCATATGGATATGTTTTTCTAACCAGGGTGAATTCTGGTTATTTGTGGTCTGGGGCTAACTAAAATAACCCCAGGTGTGATTCTCATTCCCTAGTTCAAATCCCTTAGTATAACCTGACCCATTATCAGACACACTACAAACAAAATGCACACAGTAAAAATGTCTCTTTTGAGGAATTATATTAAGTATGGAAAAGCAACATCTCTCTCAATAAATAGACATATTCATAAATCGCATAAGATATTCAATAGTGGGGTAAACATAAACCAATCAGTATGGCACCAAGTCAATTATTTCATAGACTTAAAAACATAAAACAATCAATATGGCACCAAGTAAATCAATAGACTTAAAAACATATTGTCATTCACCATACCTGTAAAAACATACACATTTAATAACAGTCAGTAAACGGTTGCAACCTTTAAAAAATCGGGTACCCCTTAACTACCAGAGCTCTGTAATGTAAAAACTCTTACTCGTTGCAGGCCTGTACTTCGTGTTTGTGTGTGTGTGTGTGTGTGTGGCTTCTGGAGCGGGAGTCCCAATGCGGGCGAGAGAAGTCCGTATTCAGTGCAGTGGTGGGAAACAGAGGGATAGCTTTGCTAGTTAGTCAGATGACGTTTCTTCCGAGACTCAGAGGAAACCCTAGTATTTCCTGGTATCTAGGGTCGGTATCACCCTAAACTACTTTGACATATGGTACTCACTATACAAATCTCTCCTGCCCCCGGCTATTGTCATTTGTTCATTTCCCCTACTATTCCTCTGATTGGCTAAGGCAGCAACAGGGATTAACTCCGGTTACAAATAACACCTGTTTTAACATGGATCATTGCCATTGAGGACTTCCACCATTTTAAAGTAGTCAACTGGGTGGGGATTCCTATGAGTTGGGAGCAATCAGCCAATGAAGAATAAGAAAATGTACTACTTTATAATGGAGATAGCCTCAATGGCGCTGCCCATGCTGTCACAGACACCATAAGGCAAGTACTCAACTGCACAGCCACCAACTTCTTCACATTTATTACACATTTGTTGTCAAGCATAAACCGAAAGTAATAATAATAGCAGACACCAGCTTTTATCGCGACTTACAGTCATGCGTGCATACATTTTTTTTGTGTGTATGGGTGGTCCCGGGGATCGAACCCACTACCTTAGCGTCCCTAAAGCGACCGTGCTCTACCAGCTGAGCTACGTTTGTAAACTAATTATAGTGTTCAAACCATATTAATAGATTGCTTTATAAATTATGTTTTGTAACATTTAACTGCCATTGCTGTTATTGAGGTCATTTCCTTAGTAGGTAATGTCAGAGGTCAGCACCGTGGGAGAAGTCTGAGCTCAGAGATGAGTTTCCCTTTAGTAATTACGATTTGGAGAGGCGGTTCAGTGGATTTTTCCACCTTCCCACTTTGTTTTGAACGCAGCATGAATCTCCTCACCAGGGTTTCCAATTGAGTCGACATGCAGTGTTTTACTGTGAATGCGATCTCCTTACTAAAAGCCATATTGTAAACCCAAGATCAAATTAACTACAGACTCCTTCACACTTCTCTTTGTATATTTGACATTGAGAACTGTGGAAGCATACACAAAGCACAAGAGGTAAGATTTGAACCCACAACCACATGGATACAAGGCAGGGAATTAAACCCCAGAACCACTGCCTCCTTGACTATCAGACACTTCTCTGCATAGTTCATATCGAGAATTGTGGGAACACATGAAGTGCAAGAGGTAAGAGTTGAACACATTGGCCTTTTCTCATTCCTGGAAAAAGTCTGTCCTCTGCCCCCCATTCTCTCCTCCGTGACCAGGAAACCGATAAGTGGTCGAAGAGTGTCTATTCGTTAGTAGGCAAACACAAGAAGGTCCTCCCCTCCTCGATAGCCTCCTTTTGGCGAAGAAGAACAAGTGTATCTGCCACTACCCCTTTGACATCTGCCACAATCAGCTATCGTTTTCTTGAAGTATAAAAGCATGCAAACATTTTTAATGATATGCTACTTATCCTTTGATCTATAAAATGTATTGCACAACTAGCAACATTTGTTTAGATCACTTTATACATTTATTTGGGATTCAACCCTGTAAACATAATTTGCCTGAAGACGCGCGATTGGAGTAGTCTCATTACATACAAGCGCATTTTCGTCCACTTTCCCTCACTTCTCCCTCGATTACCTTTAGACCTTTTTTTTTTTCAAAAAGGAGGCCAGAGAGAAATGAGAGGATGCAGGAGTTGAGCAAAATCCAATTGAGAAAAGGCCAGTTACCTCTCCAATGCAAGGACATAAACCCTTCACCTCAACCCACTCTTTGTTGCTTTTGACATTTGACTGTTGTAGAAGCACCATCGACTTAATGTCTGCAATGCATTGTATCTGCTATTATGGCTTCTGTGAGAACACTGGCAGCGCCATTGAGGCCATCTCCATTTAAAGTAGTCCATTTTCTTCCTTCTATGGAGTTGGCACAAACTGAAAAGGGAAAACTGCCACCTTGAGTGTGTTGAACAGGTATAAAGCCAAGGTTGGCGATTTACTACCATTTGCAGTTGTGGAACGTTTGCTCACAAGTATAATTTCAATGTCTGATTCCTCCTGGCGACCTGGATGGAATTATGTGATCCATCCTTAAGCCACTGGAATCCCACCCAGTTGACTACTTCAAAATGGTGAAAGTCCTCAGTGGTGCCTGCCCATGCTAAAACAGGCTTTTGGGCACTAGAGTCCCCCGATCTCTACGAGGAGTAGTCAAAAGCAAATAAATTAGAATTTAATCCAATAACCTCTTCCGCAACTCTCGAAGTCAAACATACAAAGAGAAGTGCCAACACATGGCAGCTCTGGGGTTAAAGAGGATTTAATGTCTTCCTATTTCTGTATTTTTCCCCTTCCCTCCCAATTCAAAATAATAAAATGATGAGGTGCAACATGTCATCTTGTAGAGTGACTTTGAAGTATCCATTCTGAGGCCTTTGTGAATGAATATTCTATGTGATCGATGAGTGTTATACTTTTCCCACTGAGGCAACCTATTGCACTCAGCAGGGGTGATACTAGACAACTTGCACTTAACCCATCAGATACATTCAAGTCATCAACTTTAGATGTGACTGAGAAAAGGATGCAGGAGGAGAGCTAACGCACAAAATTTTACATTTTATTTACAAAGTAGTTTTGTCATCGAAAGTAAAAATGTAAGCTACAGACCTTGATTTGTGCAACAGGCGGCCACAAAATCATGGCCTCGCTCATCACACAGTTGCTATAGCAATACTTTTATTGGGGGAATAAGGAACGGAAAAATAAAACAAAGACAAAAAGAAGAGGGGAAGAAAATAATAAACCCAACAACAAAAAATATAAATTCAGAGTTCATCCAACAAAATATTAAAGCACAGACCCAAAACTAGATACCAGTCCCAAAGTCCCTCACACAGGTATACATAAGGGGGAGTTGACAGTGAAATTGTGGAATGCGGAGTGGTGCGCTGCTTGAGAACCTTGGGAATGGCTCGGTTCCCATGGGGAGACAGGCAGCTCCACTCGACCACCCGTCCGGTTACAGTCTTTCCCACACGGGCTCAAAGCTGGGGGAGAGACGTGGAGTAGGGAGGGTGTAAGGTGGAGAGGGAAGGGGTTTGGTAACTTGATAGTCTTGTTTTTTTGCTCTTAATCGTCAGTCTCGTCATCATCACCGTCGGTCATCTTCAACCGTCAGGTTCTCGCTTTCTCTTCTGGCCTGACAGCCCCCACTTCTGGAGGAAATGGGAAAGGGTTATTACACTATACTTAGTCAAGTGAAACTTTTAACATGAGATTTGGACATGAGCTTGTGACAAAAAGTATGAGAATGACATACCCTCTTCATCGATCGTCATCATCATCATCCTCATCTTCAACTTCACCATCAATCATAGGTCTTCCTCCTGGAGAGAAGGGACAGAGCAGGTCAGAATCCAACAGAGCTCTCAAAACCATATCCCCACGGTTTATCTTTTTTAAAACTATTGAGTCACAAACAAACCAAAAGGCTTTCACCTCATCAAAACTGACCTCATCCTCCTCCCTCTGCTTCTACTCCCTCCATCTCCGTCATCGTCATCCTCCTCAATCAAAGTCTTCCTCCTCTCCCTCCTCATCCCTCTCCTCTCCTTCTAAAAAAAATAAATACCATCATCCATTGTCAGTCATCCACACAGATACATGCCTTCAAACCTACAAATACACAATACAAATTCACTTGCATGACAAAACACCCACAATGTATTAATATGGATTCTAATATATAATATTGCCATTTAGCAGACACTTTTATTCAAAGCGCAGTCAAGCGAGCATACGTTGTATGTATGGGTGGGTTGTCCCGGGAATCGAAGACCCCATTCTCCAACTCACATCTGCATTTTCCTCTTACTCCATCAAAACACAAAAATGAAATGGCCTCCCACCCTCATCGTCGTCATCGTCACACCGTCCCACCTCTCCGTCCCGAGTCGGATGCCTCCACGGTCCTCCATGTCGTACCCAGCTCCAGGTAGGTGAGCTGAGAGCAGCTTGAATACACTCTCCTGTGTCATTCCAGGTTGGTCACCTCACAGTTGAAATTGGTCCAGAGACTTCTGGCTGTCCACTTTCTGTGGGACCAGTGATAGGTTAAATTAGGGAAGAACACTGCCTGAATAAATCTCTAATTAGATTTTAGAGCACACCGTTTCCCCCATATATGGGCTGTAAACTAATTCTTTGACTAGAGCCACATTGGGAAACAAAACCAGAAATAAGTCTGAAACAAATCCTTGTCAAATAAGTCTGTGGTCAGAACTCTTGGGGAATAGTGTCTTGAGCGCCAGCCTGAGTTCAATGAGATGGTGTCACACGTATTGTGCTCTACGGGAGTTTGGTGTACCTACCAAAGGTTTCAACGTGCTGATGTCTTTCAGTTTGTTCCCGCTTAGATTTAGATGTGTGAGGTTGGGGAGTTTCTCTCTGCTAGCACGTCAAGCACCAGAGATTCTTGTATGCTGAGTTCCAACTGCACAACATAATGTGAAGATATATCAGTCACTTCTGTCAAAACTCCAAAGCAAGTAACAGTCTTTCAGAAAACAATGATTATATCCCAAATGGAACCCTATTCCCATTTACATAGTGCGCACTACTTTAGACCAGGGTCTCAAAGGTAGTGCACTATAGATCTCATTAGGGACGTAGTCAACTCGGCTTTTTCTAATTTAAATGTACAAATGTCTACATTTTTACTGTAAATTAAGTTAAGCTTGTGTCAAAAAATACTTTTAGACTAGGGCTCTCAAAGGTGGTGCACTATAGAGAATAGGGTGCCATTAGGGACCAAGAATGTCTCTTTCTTACACAGCAAGAATTGACGTTTTTTTTTTTTTTTAGAGTGTACACAAAATGTCTTAAAACATTGTTTTTCTGTACTGTAAATTTAAGTAAGCTGCTGTAAAAAAGTATTATGTATCAGTGAAACTTTTACCTTTTGAGTTTCCCAAGTTTGGGAAGGTTGGAGACAGAGATAAACGTTTATCAAACTGGAGGAATTCCAGATTGATGAATTCTGCTGTGAGGCCTTCTGATTTTCCCTTTCATTTTGATCTGCAGTTGTCCAGGACAAGTTCTTACCTATATTAATAAAAAAAGATAAAATGTGTAAAATTGTCATCTATGTAAAATCAAAGAACATGCATGCATTGTTTACAGATACTACAAACACTAAACATTGAGAATACCCATGTTATAAAAGCTTTTATTTTACGCATATGCAAAAAATGGTGTGGGAAACCTGTTTAGAATGGCCACATATGTTGCCAACAGTAATCAATATCAATACGTTGTTAAGGAATCAATAAAAACTAAGCTTGAATTCTGAACTTCATGATGAAAAAAAAAAGGTCAATATACAAAATATGGACCTCAATGATAGGAGGATATTATTCCACTCACATTATTCCTGACTTTAGTATGAATACTTGCAACTTCTCAGTTCCCTTCCTACAAAATGTTACATTTCATCGTTTAAAGAGAGTTCACTTAAGGCTAGTCAGGGACAGTCGTTACACAACCAAAAACTCGAAGAAAGTTAATGTTGACCGTCAAAAGATCATGATTTGAACACTGGCAAAAATTAAACATTGATAAAGCTGTCGAGTCGAGCCATCAATAAAGGTATTTAAGGTTCATGGGATGTTTTATGTCGAAGCACCGCGGTTGTTTCTCGAACCAGCTGCCACGAGGAAGAACCACACAATACAGTTCTTCACTTGGCCCGTTTCGATGCAGTCACTAAAAGATACATGTAATGCTTTTTGTTAGCAAAGCTCGCTAAGCAGGCTAGCCATTGCCCTTTTAAAGCGCTGCTGCCAGTTGAGTACCTCGCAAAGAGAAGCCTGACTGACCGCCATTACCTACCCTACAGCAATGAAAGGATTGCGAATATACTGTAGAAGATACACTTTTTATTTTCAAATCGAATTTATTGGGGAAATGGGATTGCCTTGCCGTCGAGCCGAACGACCGATAGGCCAGTTTGTTACATTATATCAGCCGTTTACCTAAACAACGTCGAAGAAATATTCAGAACGGAAATTTAGTCAAACAAAGATGGAGTTCATTTTCGCCTGAGCTTCTAAAGACGGCAGAATGACAACATGGCGATTCCTTGAGATACAGTAGCAGAGTTCTCTCAACCTCTCCGAAGAGGGATGGCTTTGCAAAACAGTAATTACGTAAAAATATCCCAAAATTAACTTCCAATGTAGAATACTTTTATTATCAATGTTTGCGCATGAAAACCAGTGAGCGTCAACGTCGAGTTTTAGCAACCCCACGCACCGAACGCAGTTTCCTCGGTCTCGTGTCATTCAGGGCAGGCTATTGCACGAGCCGGCGACCAACACGTTATTCGGGGATTGTCAGTATCCTAAGCATTAAATGACAAATTATTAACATGATATACAAAATAACCGAATCGAAACGTGGAGGTTACCAATGATTCAACCGTTATTTCGTTTTCTTTCGTGGTAAAGGTCGGGAGTATTATGGCGGGAACCGAAACATTCGCTGAACGCTGCTTGAATGATTCGAATTAGAAACATTGTAACAATCAGCTTCAATTTGCGGGAAATTAAATTTAGTTTGCGAATCTCCAAAATCCCGAATAAGTAACATTTGACGGGATGTGAAGCTAGGCGAGTAGATCATCCGACATAGTAGCTGGTTATTCCCCTTCAACAACTTCGGTTGATTGTTAGTAAATTAGTAATATAAAAACGTTACATTATTGTTAGCGAAGGCGGTATAGTAGTTGTTGCTGTTTACAAGATGTGGATGACTCGTGAGAACTAGTGACTAATTTTGTTTGCTAGCTTTATTTAAAGCTAATCTGGGTCCCTACCGGCAATCAGGGGAAAATGTCGAAAGAATCCACCCGAGATCTCATTAATGATATCACAAAAGTAGGGAGCATGCTGTAAACTCAATTTTGGATTGTTGGTGTGTTTCAAGTGTATTGTAATAAAGGGCACCCCCTTTAGCTTTATGCTTAACAAAACATGGCTACCAAGGTCTATATAAAATAAACCATTCCGTCTATGATTAACGCATCGTTGGAAAAACATGTCACCTACAACAGATGTATAAGTTAACCAAATAATTGAGACAACGTTGCATTCGAACCGTGTGTGGCAACATCTACTGGGAAGGCTGCGAAACGGTTAAAACTGCGAAATAATGCCAGAAAGCTACAAAAATAATCGGCTTTCCGAAAGTAACCGATTGAATATAGCTTTTTCTTGTCTTGTTGCCTCTACACGCAACGGGGACAGTATAATGTAGCTGGTTACAGTTATATTTTCCGCTCTATTAATAAATGAGAAAAACATTAAGCCCATGTGGCCATTAGCTACACAGGTCACTTGGAAAGCAAAAAAGTAGCAAAGCTAGCCAGAGAAAACTAAAGGTTTGGTTTGAAAACGACTTACACATCAGATGGTGTCCTGTTTCTTTAGCTCCAAGTGGATCCTCTTTTTTCATGTCCATCTTTGCAGTTGAACTTTTCTCTCTTGGTTGTCGGTGTAATTTATATTCGGTCCAAAGGGCAGAGAGAGATGCCCTAATGGAGGGAGAATATGGAACTGGATGAACTGAGCCAAACGCCCAAGTTACACGGGGAGAGGAGAAACCAGGGAAACGGGACTGAAAACAAAATATATACTCAACAGCGCCATCTGTGGTGAGAAACGCGCACCGTTAAACAGTCAATGCAGTCACAAAACAACGCTTTGCCATGAAACAACCAGGGTGAAATTTATTCTCTGTGAAAAAAGTGATGTATTATGTACAATTATACATTGAAACTCCATTTTTTTCTGTGTTTATTGATTATTTTTATTTTAAATAACCGTTTTTAATTAACTTCTCTGTAAATCGAAGATTTGAAATGTATTTAAGAATTACACAATCAGAAATAATTGCAAAATTGCTAATGGAAAAAAACAAATAAAATCAAGACTATTATTTACTTTATTCAAAACATCTACTGGGGAGATGTTTGAGCAACCCCCCCCACCCACCACTTGACCCCACTCTTTGGAGGGTAAATCTCAGATGAGTTGAGGATATGCAAAAATAAACATTTCCATTTCCACACACGTCTATAATACACTTGTATGTGAAAACAGGACAAATCTAAGCTTAACCACCTAATTATTGTATTATTGATTGATTAATTAAAAGGCCTTATTTTGAAATTTAGATATAAGAAGTACCTGTTGTTACTTAACAAGGCAGCATCAAATTAATCTCATACATTCTTTGTTTATCAGTACATTTCAACGTAACCTAAACACATTATTGTGAAGTCCTAATGTGTACATATGAACAATAAACATTATTCAATGTATGTTACACTTTTCATTTACCAATAATCACCATCTCGAGCAATATGACGATGCCCAATAATCTCATTCAATTTGCCCTTTTATTAGACCCGGCAGTGGTAGAGTGCGTTTATTTGGTTTGCAGTGAAGAGAGCATTGTATATGCACACGGTGAGGGGGCTACACTTCCTGCATAGAGACGCAATCCCCGAAGCAGAAAAACACACGCAGTTGTGCCTCCTCTGCCACCAAAGAGCACCTTCTCTCTCGGTCAGAACAAAACACTTACACCAATGGCAATTATGAACCAGCAACCATTACCTTAGTGAAAATTGATATTCATCAACAAGCCAATTTAGTTTATTTCTTTATGTTTCAATGAAAGAGTCTTGCATCGCTAGGTGCATCTCTACAAAAGCCTTTCGTATGATCTAGTCAGGTCACCCTGTGTGTCCTATTCAAGACAAACGGCACCTTTATTCAACTACTATGCTTGAGATAGCCATGTGTTTTTATTTTGGTATGTATTTAATTAATATGAGGAGGGTAACATTTGGAAAATCACAGCTTTTAAATCACAATATGTAAAACATGAAAACAAGCTGTTGTTTTGTATCTGGGATTATGAATGTAACCATCTTAGAATCTGATGTTCTAAAATCACATACCATTGTAGGCCTTTACTGTACAATGCTCTACATTTCAACTCTGTTTTTGAAAATGGTATTCGGTAATGGAAAGTATTTACCAGGAGAGGGCACTGCAATGTCTATTTGTACAGCATCCACAAACTCTTGTTATCATCAATATGGGTGTGTATAAGTGACTTCTTTCCTCTAACTGTATCTGCTATCTATTCGATTGCTTAGAAATATCATGCAAGCCTTTGAAAGGGGCAATCGGAGTTGAACGCAATAACAAAGCGTTTTCCTTTACCCCTGTTTTCTGTAAAACGCTGAGGGAGGGGGCTGGAGAAAATGTAACCACTCTCAAATGGATGCAAGAGGACTGGACCAGCCATGAAATCAAAATGATAGTTTAACCAGGTTTCAAGCTACTTTGTTTACAAACATTGGAGTAAAAAAACGTATATTTTTGGGTTCTGATGAGGTAGGACAGTTGAACTAAGCTCATGAGGGCATTTATAAATTATATTCTTCAAGAATCAATGTGTACACATAATTAATTTATATGTCCAAAATTGGATGTGGCAAGTGCAGATTGCCCCTTTAAGAGACAGAAGGGGGTGTTTTATTGTGAACCTTGAGTATAATATCTACTGATGAGTTAGTGTTTATGTTTTTGATTTTGACAGCAGGATCCCAGCAAACTGATTTTCCTCAATATGTATTTTTCAAGGTATTTTGTGTATGTGTGTGTGTCCTCGTTTATTGCTCATTGAGTTATTATTTTGGTAACCTTACTATTGCTCGTAAAATTGTTCTGCATAAGTGTCATTGTCAAATTCTTCCTCCAAAGCTGAAGATGAAAATAGAGGAGGTGTCACATATCTGGTAGTCAATAGAGTATTTGTAGGGCAGTACACTTTGGTGGCCTTGCATTAGAGTTACTAGTCTCCCCAGAATGAACTGTTTTAGGCTATGGTTTACTTACTATTTTCAATGGCTTACATGAAGTACTTGGTCATCTACTAAGTTGATGTAAAATTATTGTTTGAGAAAATTCAATTTGGGTAGCAAAATTCCAAAGCCAGAAACTAGGCTAAGTATCAGTAATCAAGTGAGGGGTCTCTGAAGTTGAGTCTTATTTGCTCAGTGAAGCAGCGCCCTAGAGAGGCTCACTGGCTCAGACATGAACAGCAGGCTGAGGCTTCAATGTGCAGGGAGAAGATTGCGAACACGCCCAGAGAATGAGCAGCTTCTCATGGCGAGATAAGATGGTTATGCCTCCAATTTCTACTGTAGAAGACCCTGAGGGGGAGACTTTTGCCGCCTGATTCAAAGCAAAACATCTGCCGGTATGTCAAGGTTTTGTGGCTATGTTCTCCTAGAGAAAGAAAATACAACAGCCAGAAAGTTATATTTATGTCAGACTAGATAGTATTCAGTGAATGGGTTGGAGGGCATTGTGTTTACTTTCCAACTTATAGGAATGTATACTGTAGTTCCAGTGAATCTGTATAGGATATTGATTTTATTTTCAAAAAATGATTTTTCATTTTTACTTCAGTCATTTTAGTGGATGCTCTTATCCAGAGAGCTTACTTACAGTTAGTGAGTGCACATTTTTCATACTGTAGTTCTCAAAGAGAAAGTCATGGGCCTAAGATATGTAGACTATGTATTCAGTGCTTGACTTGGGCAGGAGCTCCCAAGAGTTGAGTACTGGTACCTCAATGTTTTACTGCTTGAGCTCCTGTTCCTCTTATAGAATATTAGCTCAAAGGTATTGTGGAACTCCTGCACCTAAATATAAACAGTACTGTCACCCAAAGTGAGTACCAGCGGCACTTATTTCAGTCCAAGTCAAGCACTGTATGTATGTTTGTATGTATGTAGGACTGGTGTTCTGTGTGCATGATGAAAGGTGGAGTTTTCTGGAATGTGTGCATGTCTATGGCTAACGACCCTCTAACAAGCTCCACACAGTCTATCCCAGTAGCCGGGACTCACGCCAGCTAGCCTACCTTACACTGACTGCCTCTAATCCTTCTGGATATTTCTAGTCTAACTCCTACTGTGCCCCCTTCTCTCGTCACTGACTGATATTGCATAACACCAAGGGAGAAATTATTTCGAATTCAGTACCCTTCATGAGCACCAGTGACACACTCAGCACCTTTTATTTATACCTGCTGCAAGCTATTCCCAGACACACACATCTGTATAGCTAACCCCATGACAACTCTCTCTGCCTGCTCACACACACACACACACACACACACACACACACAGCCAGCAAATATGGTCTGCTTTTTTATGCCCGTATTGTGCCAACTCTCCACCTTTACAAATATGATAAGAGCTGAGCCAATAAGAACTCCTCTTTCCAGGCTATGGTAATGGTTAACCAGATAATTCTTTTTGGGGGCGGGACTTGCAAACAGACACAATTTTTTATCTGAGCGTTTTTAGTCTCCTTTCTGGGTTGCTTGCCCTTCTCAAAAGTTACATTCATTTCTACGGGACGCAAAATGGAGGGGATTCGTTGGATAAAGAGAAACCAGAGTTGTAACATGATGATAATCTCGATGATAACCAAGGTAAATGTGACTCCTGAACATTGTCTCTATTCTGTGTTTTATAGTGAAATATCCTATTATTTCTCAGATATACCATTGTACTTTCTGGAAAAGGTTACTATCTTAGTCCTAGTATGAGTATGTCACATTGTCTTTGTATTTGTTAACATAGACTCTATTCATGCATATTCTTGCCAATGTATTTTGCTTGCAAACTGGGTCACAAAGTAATTACTGATGGTTGATTCATAAAACAGATGCACCACTAAGATGATTGCAACTCACAGAACATGTATTTAAAAGACACTTCACTGTGATGTTCTTCAGCCTGTATCCACATACAAGTATGTTTCTGATAACGCTGTATGTTCGTAGTCCCATTAACCATGTACTAACATGTACTAATCATCTCATACCAATACTGTTTTTTCAATTCAACATTTTCTTTTAAAAGCAGCTCAAACAAAAACATGTAAGAATGAACTATAGCCATTGAATTCTACTGTGAAAATATACTGTGTGTTATAGGGAATAATGTACGCCTAAATGCCTGGCTGCTAATCAGAAGGAGTATTCACAATGTCATGGTATAACATGTACTAATCATCCTATACTTTGGTATGCTGGTGGTTTATATATCAAATGCTACATAGCTGCATTGGTTTTGCAGTCAATTTCTGACACAAATCATACAACAGCATAAACCAATCGAACATTCAACATGGAGACAGTTTTAACAACATCATAAACCAGTGATTGATCAGGCAGAGAGAGGACAGTGAACAAAATCAGAATGAAACAAAGTTCCTAACCCACTTTTTTATTGAACCATTGTCTGCCAATAAAGATATTTTAAAAAATGGTTCCTATACTCTGACTATTGATGTATAGAATTCAAATGATGAATGAGAGGAAGTGTCCTGTCTGTCATTGATGGCTGGCTGACTGACTGGCGATGACCGGTAGGTTGGTTGCGTTACAGGTGGGATCCGGCGGTTAAGAGCAGAGACCTTCTCAAGAAAAGAAAGGCAGAGGCCGAGGAGAAGGCGACTAACCAGTGGTTTAAGTGGGTAAATGTAGACGTTAAGAAAAAGGTGCAGAACTAGTCATGCACACTCATCCTCGAACAAACATGTTAGAGTTAGGAATAGGTCTGATTTGAGCCAATGACTGCGATTTTGTGCTTCAGCTGACAAAATGTGTTTAATTAGAAACTTGAGTGGACTGGCTTCAGTACAGCTGCCAAGCCCTTTGACCTTATTGGGCTTTACTCTCTAGTGCTTTACGTGCTTAAACAAGTTTGGCTGAAAAGCCACTTAACATTACTTTATGTTTTTGTATGTTTAAAGAATGTAAGACCTGGAAAATAGTAATAGATGTGTTATATGATGGCATGAATAAAGTTTAAAGCATGAAACAGTATATTTTATAATGATCGTAGTTGGCTGCCTATCAGTCTTCCAGCATTTTATCCAATATGGAGCAAGTAGGAAACGCTTAGGTGTTCCCAATCATTGGCACCACACATTTAAATCAAGGGATCTTAAATTATCAATAATGAATGAATGAATATACAAGCATATCAACTCCTCTGTCAGCTGCACAGTGTAAACATTCCAGTTGAGAGGAGATAGAGTAAAACGACGACCTAATGATTATTCCCTATTTGTGTGACATCAGGGTGGAGAGCAGAAGGAAGAGAGGAGAGGAAGAGAGGAGAAGAGTAGCTCAAAAAGAAGAGGAAGGCCGAGGAAGACTGATCCAACACCGGAGCTCCCGGCTTCCCCAGGAAGAGCCAGAACAGGAGGCTGTCATTGTTAAGGGTGGTGTTCAAACCAGTTGGAAGTCACCTCTGCCCCTACCTTGATCTCACTATCCCAATTCCTTCCAGTGACCCTAGCCCACCTCAGAATCACTACTGCGCACGTCTCCCCTGGCCCCAGCTCCTATCCCTTTCCCCTTGCCCCTGCCCTGTGCCTGCTGTTGCCCCCTTCTCCAATGTATAACCCTGTTACTGCCCCTGCACTGTCCCTGCTGGAGACACTGTACACAAAAGGCAGTGATCAGGGTAGTGACTCCCCTGACCAGGTGGCTGATTGGAGGACTTGGGTCCTGATGAGAAGGAAGACATCCTTCCATCTCAAAACAACCAGGCACTGATCAAGGTACTAATGACATCAATTAAATCATGTCTCTTTGCAGTCATGTACTTGACTTCTGAATGTACCATACACAATGAGCTCACTACGATGTTATCTAGTCAGGGATATGATCTTGTCACATATAGTATAACCACAGAAATGTTAAAACTAACCA